>NW_027469783.1:0-65631 GCF_051020765.1 Lasioglossum baleicum | reverse complement strand
ACACGTGCGAGAGGATGCATCCCGCAGGCTAGTCGAGTAAAAACACGTGCGAGAGGATGTATCCCGCAGGCTAGTCGAGTAAAAACACGTGCGAGAGGATTCATCCCGCAGGCTAGTCGAGTAAAATCACGTGCGAGAGGATTCATCCCGCAGGCTAGTCGAGTAAAAACACGTGCGAGAGGATGCACCCCGCAGGCTAGTCGAGTAAAAACACGTGCGAGAGGATGCATCCCGCAGGCTAGTCGAGTAAAAACACGTGCGAGAGGATGCATCCCGCAGGCTAGTCGAGTAAAAACACGTGCGAGAGGTTGCATCCCGCAGGCTAGTCGAGTAAAAACACGTGCGAGAGGATGCACCCCGCAGGCTAGTCGAGTAAAAACACGTGCGAGAGGATGCATCCCGCAGGCTACTCGAGTAAAAACACGTGCGAGAGGATGCATCCCGCAGGCTAGTCGAGTAAAAACACGTGCGAGAGGATGCATCCCGCAGGCTAGTCGAGTAAAAACACGTGCGAGAGGTTGCATCCCGCAGGCTAGTCGAGTAAAAACACGTGCGAGAGGATGCACCCCGCAGGTTAGTCGAGTAAAAACACGTGCGAGAGGATGCTTCCCGCAGGCTAGTCGAGTAAAAACACGTGCGGGAGGATGCATCCCGCAGGCTAGTCGAGTAAAAACACGTGCGTGAGGATGCATTCCGCAGGCTAGTCGAGCAAAAACACGTGCGAGAGGATGCATCCCGCAGGCTAGTCGAGTAAAAACACGTGCGAGAGAATGCATCCCGCAGGCTAGTCGAGTAAAAACACGTGCGAGAGGATGCATCCCGCAGGCTAGTTGAGTAAAAACACGTGCGAGAGGATACATCCCGCAGGCTAGTCGAGTAAAAACACGTGCGAGAGGATGCATCCCGCAGGCTAGTCGAGTAAAAACACGTGCGAGAGGATACATCCCGTAGGCTAGTCGAGTAAAAACACGTGCGAGAGGATGCATCCCGCAGGCTAGTCGAGTAAAAACACGTGCGAGAGGATGCATCCCGCAGGCTAGTCGAGTAAAAACACGTGCGAGAGGATGCACCCCGCTGGCTAGTCGAGTAAAAACACGTGCGAGAGGATGCATCCCGCAGGCTACTCGAGTAAAAACACGTGCGAGAGGATGCATCCCGCAGGCTAGTCGAGTAAAAACACGTGCGAGAGGATGCACCCCGCAGGCTAGTCGAGTAAAAACACGTGCGAGAGGATGTATCCCGCAGGCTAGTCGAATAAAAACACGTGCGAGAGGATGCATCCCGCAGGCTAGTCGAGTAAAAACACGTGCGAGAGGATGCATCCCGCAGGTTAGTCGAGTAAAAACACGTGCGAGAGGATGCTTCCCGCAGGCTAGTCGAGTAAAAACACGTGCGGGAGGATGCATCCCGCAGGCTAGTCGAGTAAAAACACGTGCGAGAGGTTGCATCCCGCAGGCTAGTCGAGTAAAAACACGTGCGAGAGGATGCACCCCGCAGGCTAGTCGAGTAAAAACACGTGCGAGAGGATGCATCCCGCAGGCTACTCGAGTAAAAACACGTGCGAGAGGATGCATCCCGCAGGCTAGTCGAGTAAAAACACGTGCGAGAGGATGCATCCCGCAGGCTAGTCGAGTAAAAACACGTGCGAGAGGATTCATCCCGCAGGCTAGTCGAGTAAAATCACGTGCGAGAGGATGCATCCCTCAGGCTACTCGAGTAAAAACACGTGCGAGAGGATGCATCCCGCAGGCTAGTCGAGTAAAAACACGTGCGAGAGGATGTATCCCGCAGGCTAGTCGAGTAAAAACACGTGCGAGAGGATGCATCCCGCAGGCTAGTCGAGTAAAAACACGTGCGAGAGGATGCATCCCGCAGGCTAGTCGAGTAAAAACACGTGCGAGAGGATGCATCCCGCAGGCTAGTCGAGTAAAAACACGTGCGAGAGGATGCATCCCGCAGGCTAGTCGAGTAAAAACACGTGCGAGAGGTTGCATCCCGCAGGCTAGTCGAGTAAAAACACGTGCGAGAGGATGCACCCCGCAGGCTAGTCGAGTAAAAACACGTGCGAGAGGATGCATCCCGCAGGCTACTCGAGTAAAAACACGTGCGAGAGGATGCATCCCGCAGGCTAGTCGAGTAAAAACACGTGCGAGAGGATGCATCCCGCAGGCTAGTCGAGTAAAAACACGTGCGAGAGGTTGCATCCCGCAGGCTAGTCGAGTAAAAACACGTGCGAGAGGATGCACCCCGCAGGTTAGTCGAGTAAAAACACGTGCGAGAGGATGCTTCCCGCAGGCTAGTCGAGTAAAAACACGTGCGGGAGGATGCATCCCGCAGGCTAGTCGAGTAAAAACACGTGCGTGAGGATGCATTCCGCAGGCTAGTCGAGCAAAAACACGTGCGAGAGGATGCATCCCGCAGGCTAGTCGAGTAAAAAACACGTGCGAGAGAATGCATCCCGCAGGCTAGTCGAGTAAAAACACGTGCGAGAGGATGCATCCCGCAGGCTAGTTGAGTAAAAACACGTGCGAGAGGATACATCCCGCAGGCTAGTCGAGTAAAAACACGTGCGAGAGGATGCATCCCGCAGGCTAGTCGAGTAAAAACACGTGCGAGAGGATACATCCCGTAGGCTAGTCGAGTAAAAACACGTGCGAGAGGATGCATCCCGCAGGCTAGTCGAGTAAAAACACGTGCGAGAGGATGCATCCCGCAGGCTAGTCGAGTAAAAACACGTGCGAGAGGATGCACCCCGCTGGCTAGTCGAGTAAAAACACGTGCGAGAGGATGCATCCCGCAGGCTACTCGAGTAAAAACACGTGCGAGAGGATGCATCCCGCAGGCTAGTCGAGTAAAAACACGTGCGAGAGGATGCATCCCGCAGGCTAGTCGAGTAAAATCACGTGCGAGAGGATGCATCCCGCAGGCTAGTCGAGTAAAAACACGTGCAAGAGGATGCACCCCGCAGGCTAGTCGAGTAAAAACACGTGCGAGAGGATGTAACCCCCAGGCTAGTCGAGTAAAAACACGTGCGAGAGGATGCATCCCGCAGGCTAGTCGAGTAAAATCACGTGCGAGAGGATGCATCCCGCAGGCTAGTCGAATAAAAACACGTGCGAGAGGATGCATCCCGCAGGCTAGTCGAGTAAAAAACACGTACGAGAGGATGCATCCCGCAGGCTAGTCGAGTAAAAACACGTGCGAGAGGATGCATCCCGCAGGCTAGTCGAGTAAAATCACGTGCGAGAGGATGCATCCCGCAGGCTAGTCGAATAAAAACACGTGCGAGAGGATGCATCCCGCAGGCTAGTCGAGTAAAAACACGTACGAGAGGATGCATCCCGCAGGCTAGTCGAGTAAAAACACGTGCGAGAGGATGCATCCCGCAGGCTAGTCGAGTAAAAACACGTGCGAGAGGATGCATCCCGCAGCTTAGACGAGTAAAAACACGTGCGAGAGGATGCATCCCGCAGGCTAGTCGAGTAAAAACACGTGCGAGAGGATGCATCCCGCAGGCTAGTCGAGTAAAAACAAGTGCGAGAGGATGCATCCCGCAGGCTAGTCGAGCAAAAACACGTGCGAGAGGATGCGTCCCGCAGGCTGGTCGAGCAAAAACACGTGCGAGAGGATGCATCCCGCAGGCTAGTCGAGTAAAAACACGTGCGAGAAGATGCATCCCGCAGGCTAGTCGAGTGAAAAACACGTGCGAGTGGTTGCGTCCCGCAGGCTAGTCGAGCAAAAACACGTGCGAGAGGATGCATCCCGCAGGATAGTCGAGTAAAAACACGTGCGTGAGGATGCATCCCGCAGGCTAGTCGAGTAAAAACACGTGCGAGAGGATGCATCCCGCAGGCTGGTCGAGTAAAAACACGTGCGAGAGAATGCATCCCGCAGCCTAGACGAGTAAAAACACGTGCGAGAGGATGCATCCCGCAGGCTAGTCGAGTAAAAACACGTGCGAGAGGATGCATCCCGCAGGCTAGTCGAGTAAAAACACGTGCGAGAGGATGCACCCCGCAGGCTAGTCGAGTAAAAACACGTGCGAGAGGATGTAACCCCCAGGCTAGTCGAGTAAAAACACGTGCGAGAGGATGCATCCCGCAGGCTAGTCGAGTAAAATCACGTGCGAGAGGATGCATCCCGCAGGCTAGTCGAATAAAAACACGTGCGAGAGGATGCATCCCGCAGGCTAGTCGAATAAAAACACGTACGAGAGGATGCATCCCGCAGGCTAGTCGAGTAAAAACACGTGCGAGAGGATGCATCCCGCAGGCTAGTCGAGTAAAAACACGTTTGAGAGGATGCGTCCCGCAGGCTAGTCGAGCAAAAACACGTGCGAGAGGATGCATCCCGCAGGCTAGTCGAGTAAAAACACGTGCGAGAAGATGCATCCCGCAGGCTAGTCGAGTGAAAAACACGTGCGAGTGGTTGCGTCCCGCAGGCTAGTCGAGCAAAAACACGTGCGAGAGGATGCATCCCGCAGGATAGTCGAGTAAAAACACGTGCGTGAGGATGCATCCCGCAGGCTAGTCGAGTAAAAACACGTGCGAGAGGATGCATCCCGCAGGCTGGTCGAGTAAAAACACGTGCGAGAGGATGCATCCCGCAGCCTAGACGAGTAAAAACACGTGCGAGAGGATGCATCCCGCAGGCTAGTCGAGTAAAAACACGTGCGAGAGGATGCATCCCGCAGGCTAGTCGAGTAAAAACACGTGCGAGAGGATGCATCCCGCAGGCTAGTCGAGCAAAAACACGTGCGAGAGGATGCATCCCGCAGGCTAGTCGAGCAAAAACACGTGCGAGAGGATGCATCCCGCAGGCTAGTCGAGTAAAAACACGTGCGAGAGGATGCATCCCGCAGGCTAGTCGAGTAAAAACACGTGCGAGAGGATGCACCCCGCAGGCTAGTCGAGTAAAAACACGTGCGAGAGGATGCATCCCGCATGCTACTCGAGTAAAAACACGTGCGAGAAGATGCATCCCGCAGGCTAGTCGAGTAAAAACACGTGCGAGAGGATGCATCCCGCAGGCTAGTCGAGTAAAAACACGTGCGAGAGGATGCACCCCGCAGGCTAGTCGAGTAAAAACACGTGCGAGAGGATGTATCCCGCAGGCTAGTCGAATAAAAACACGTGCGAGAGGATGCATCCCGCAGGCTAGTCGAGTAAAAACACGTGCGAGAGGATGCATCCCGCAGGTTAGTCGAGTAAAAACACGTGCGAGAGGATGCTTCCCGCAGGCTAGTCGAGTAAAAACACGTGCGGGAGGATGCATCCCGCAGGCTAGTCGAGTAAAAACACGTGCGAGAGGTTGCATCCCGCAGGCTAGTCGAGTAAAAACACGTGCGAGAGGATGCACCCCGCAGGCTAGTCGAGTAAAAACACGTGCGAGAGGATGCATCCCGCAGGCTACTCGAGTAAAAACACGTGCGAGAGGATGCATCCCGCAGGCTAGTCGAGTAAAAACACGTGCGAGAGGATGCATCCCGCAGGCTAGTCGAGTAAAAACACGTGCGAGAGGATGCATCCCGCAGGCTAGTCGAGTAAAAACACGTGCGAGAGGATGCATCCCTCAGGCTACTCGAGTAAAAACACGTGCGAGAGGATGCATCCCGCAGGCTAGTCGAGTAAAAACACGTGCGAGAGGATGTATCCCGCAGGCTAGTCGAGTAAAAACACGTGCGAGAGGATTCATCCCGCAGGCTAGTCGAGTAAAAACACGTGCGAGAGGATGCATCCCGCAGGCTAGTCGAGTAAAAACACGTGCGAGAGGTTGCATCCCGCAGGCTAGTCGAGTAAAAACACGTGCGAGAGGATGCACCCCGCAGGCTAGTCGAGTAAAAACACGTGCGAGAGGATGCATCCCGCAGGCTACTCGAATAAAAACACGTGCGAGAGGATGCATCCCGCAGGCTAGTCGATTAAAAACACGTGCGAGAGGATGCATCCCGCAGGCTAGTCGAGTAAAAACACGTGCGAGAGGATGCATCCCGCAGGCTAGTCGAGTAAAAACACGTGCGAGAGGATGCATCCCTCAGGCTAGTCGAGTAAAAACACGTGCGAGAGGATGCATCCCGCAGGCTAGTCGAGTAAAAACACGTGCGAGAGGATGTATCCCGCAGGCTAGTCGAGTAAAAACACGTGCGAGAGGATGCATCCCGCAGGCTAGTCGAGTAAAATCACGTGCGAGAGGATTCATCCCGCAGGCTAGTCGAGTAAAAACACGTGCGAGAGGATGCACCCCGCAGGCTAGTCGAGTAAAAACACGTGCGAGAGGATGCATCCCGCAGGCTAGTCGAGTAAAAACACGTGCGAGAGGATGCATCCCGCAGGCTAGTCGAGTAAAAACACGTGCGAGAGGTTGCATCCCGCAGGCTAGTCGAGTAAAAACACGTGCGAGAGGATGCACCCCGCAGGCTAGTCGAGTAAAAACACGTGCGAGAGGATGCATCCCGCAGGCTACTCGAGTAAAAACACGTGCGAGAGGATGCATCCCGCAGGCTAGTCGAGTAAAAACACGTGCGAGAGGATGCATCCCGCAGGCTAGTCGAGTAAAAACACGTGCGAGAGGATGCACCCCGCAGGCTAGTCGAGTAAAAACACGTGCGAGAGGATGCATCCCGCATGCTACTCGAGTAAAAACACGTGCGAGAAGATGCATCCCGCAGGCTAGTCGAGTAAAAACACGTGCGAGAGGATGCATCCCGCAGGCTAGTCGAGTAAAAACACGTGCGAGAGGATGCACCCCGCAGGCTAGTCGAGTAAAAACACGTGCGAGAGGATGTATACCGCAGGCTAGTCGAATAAAAACACGTGCGAGAGGATGCATCCCGCAGGCTAGTCGAGTAAAAACACGTGCGAGAGGATGCATCCCGCAGGTTAGTCGAGTAAAAACACGTGCGAGAGGATGCTTCCCGCAGGCTAGTCGAGTAAAAACACGTGCGGGAGGATGCATCCCGCAGGCTAGTCGAGTAAAAACACGTGCGAGAGGATGCATCCCGCAGGCTAGTCGAGTAAAAACACGTGCGAGAGGATGCATCCCGCAGGCTAGTCGAGTAAAAACACGTGCGAGAGGATGCATCCCGCAGGCTAGTCGAGTAAAAACACGTGCGAGAGGATGCATCCCGCAGGCTAGTCGAGTAAAAACACGTGCGAGAAGATGCATCCCGCAGGCTAGTCGAGTGAAAAACACGTGCGAGTGAATGCGTCCCGCAGGCTAGTCGAGCAAAAACACGTGCGAGAGGATGCATCCCGCAGGATAGTCGAGTAAAAACACGTGCGAGAGGATGCATCCCGCAGGCTAGTCGAGTAAAAGCACGTGCGAGAGGATGCATCCCGCAGGCTAGTCGAGTAAAAACACGTGCGAGAGGATGCATCCCGCAGCCTAGACGAGTAAAAACACGTGCGAGAGGATGCATCCCGCAGGCTAGTCGAGTAAAAACACGTGCGAGAGGATGCATCCCGCAGGCTAGTCGGGCAAAAACACGTGCGAGAGGATGCATCCCGCAGGCTAGTCGTGTAAAAACACGTGCGTGAGGATGCATCCCGCAGGCTAGTCGAGCAAAAACACGTGCGAGAGGATGCATCCCGCAGGCTAGTCGAGTAAAAACACGTGCGAGAGGATGCATCCCGCAGGCTAGTCGAGTAAAAACACGTGCGAGAGGATGCATCCCGCAGGCTAGTTGAGTAAAAACACATGCGAGAGGATACATCACGCAGGCTAGTCGAGTAAAAACACGTGCGAGAGGATGCATCCCGCAGGCTACTCGAGTAAAAACACGTGCGAGAGGATGCATCCCGCAGGCTAGTCGAGTAAAAACACGTGCGAGAGGATGCTTCCCGCAGGCTAGTCGAGTAAAATCACGTGCGAGAGGATGCATCCCGCAGGCTAGTCGAATAAAAACACGTGCGAGAGGATGCATCCCGCAGGCTAGTCGAGTAAAAACACGTGCGAGAGGATGCATCCCGCAGGCTAGTCGAGTAAAATCACGTGCGAGAGGATTCATCCCGCAGGCTAGTCGAGTAAAAACACGTGCGAGAGGATGCACCCCGCAGGCTAGTCGAGTAAAAACACGTGCGAGAGGATGCATCCCGCAGGCTAGTCGAGTAAAAACACGTGCGAGAGGATGCATCCCGCAGGCTAGTCGAGTAAAAACACGTGCGAGAGGTTGCATCCCGCAGGCTAGTCGAGTAAAAACACGTGCGAGAGGATGCATCCCGCAGCCTAGACGAGTAAAAACACGTGCGAGAGGATGCATCCCGCAGGCTAGTCGAGTAAAAACACGTGCGAGAGGATGCATCCCGCAGGCTAGTCGAGTAAAAACACGTGCGAGAGGATGCATCCCGCAGGCTAGTCGAGTAAAAACACGTGCGAGAAGATGCATCCCGCAGGCTAGTCGAGTGAAAAACACGTGCGAGAGGATGCATCCCGCAGCCTAGACGAGTAAAAACACGTGCGAGAGGATGCATCCCGCAGGCTAGTCGAGTAAAAACACGTGCGAGAGGATGCATCCCGCAGGCTAGTCGGGCAAAAACACGTGCGAGAGGATGCATCCCGCAGGCTAGTCATGTAAAAACACGTGCGAGAGGATGCATCCCGCAGGCTAGTCGAGTAAAAACACGTGCGAGAGGATGCATCCCGCAGGCTAGTTGAGTAAAAACACGTGCGAGAGGATACATCCCGCAGGCTAGTCGAGTAAAAACACGTGCGAGAGGATGCATCCCGCAGGCTACTCGAGTAAAAACACGTGCGAGAGGATGCATCCCGCAGGCTAGTCGAGTAAAAACACGTGCGAGAGGATGCATCCCGCAGGCTAGTCGAGTAAAAACACGTGCGAGAGGATGCATCCCTCAGGCTACTCGAGTAAAAACACGTGCGAGAGGATACATCCCGCAGGCTAGTCGAGTAAAAACACGTGCGAGAGGATGTATCCCGCAGGCTAGTCGAGTAAAAACACGTGCGAGAGGATTCATCCCGCAGGCTAGTCGAGTAAAATCACGTGCGAGAGGATTCATCCCGCAGGCTAGTCGAGTAAAAACACGTGCGAGAGGATGCACCCCGCAGGCTAGTCGAGTAAAAACACGTGCGAGAGGATGCATCCCGCAGGCTACTCGAATAAAAACACGTGCGAGAGGATGCATCCCGCAGGCTAGTCGGGGCAAAAACACGTGCGAGAGGATGCATCCCGTAGGCTAGTCGTGTAAAAACACGTGCGTGAGGATGCATCCCGCAGGCTAGTCGAGCAAAAACACGTGCGAGAGGATGCATCCCGCAGGCTAGTCGAGTAAAAACACGTGCGAGAGGATGCATCCCGCAGGCTAGTCGAGTAAAAACACGTGCGAGAGGATGCATCCCGCAGGCTAGTTGAGTAAAAACACGTGCGAGAGGATACATCCCGCAGGCTAGTCGAGTAAAAACACGTGCGAGAGGATGCATCCCGCAGGCTACTCGAGTAAAAACACGTGCGAGAGGATGCATCCCGCAGGCTAGTCGAGTAAAAACACGTGCGAGAGGATGCATCCCGCAGGCTAGTCGAGTAAAAACACGTGCGAGAGGATGCATCCCGCAGGCTAGTCGAGTAAAAACACGTGCGAGAGGATGCATCCCTCAGGCTACTCGAGTAAAAACACGTGCGAGAGGATGCATCCCGCAGGCTAGTCGAGTAAAAACACGTGCGAGAGGATGTATCCCGCAGGCTAGTCGAGTAAAAACACGTGCGAGAGGATTCATCCCGCAGGCTAGTCGAGTAAAAACACGTGCGAGAGGATGCATCCCGCAGGCTAGTCGAGTAAAAACACGTGCGAGAGGATGCATCCCGCAGGCTAGTCGAGTAAAAACACGTGCGAGAGGTTGCATCCCGCAGGCTAGTCGAGTAAAAACACGTGCGAGAGGATGCACCCCGCAGGCTAGTCGAGTAAAAACACGTGCGAGAGGATGCATCCCGCAGGCTACTCGAGTAAAAACACGTGCGAGAGGATGCATCCCGCAGGCTAGTCGAGTAAAAACACGTGCGAGAGGATGCATCCCGCAGGCTAGTCGAGTAAAAACACGTGCGAGAGGTTGCATCCCGCAGGCTAGTCGAGTAAAAACACGTGCGAGAGGATGCACCCCGCAGGTTAGTCGAGTAAAAACACGTGCGAGAGGATGCTTCCCGCAGGCTAGTCGAGTAAAAACACGTGCGGGAGGATGCATCCCGCAGGCTAGTCGAGTAAAAACAAGTGCGAGAGGATGCATCCCGCAGGCTAGTCGAGTAAAAACACGTGCGAGAGGTTGCATCCCGCAGGCTAGTCGAGTAAAAACACGTGCGAGAGGATGCACCCCGCAGGCTAGTCGAGTAAAAACACGTGCGAGAGGATGCATCCCGCAGGCTACTCGAATAAAAACACGTGCGAGAGGATGCATCCCGCAGGCTAGTCGAGTAAAAACACGTGCGAGAGGATGCATCCCGCAGGCTAGTCGAGTAAAAACACGTGCGAGAGGATGCATCCCGCAGGCTAGTCGAGTAAAAACACGTGCGAGAGGATGCATCCCTCAGGCTAGTCGAGTAAAAACACGTGCGAGAGGATGCATCCCGCAGGCTAGTCGAGTAAAAACACGTGCGAGAGGATGTATCCCGCAGGCTAGTCGAGTAAAAACACGTGCGAGAGGATGCATCCCGCAGGCTAGTCGAGTAAAATCACGTGCGAGAGGATTCATCCCGCAGGCTAGTCGAGTAAAAACACGTGCGAGAGGATGCACCCCGCAGGCTAGTCGAGTAAAAACACGTGCGAGAGGATGCATCCCGCAGGCTAGTCGAGTAAAAACACGTGCGAGAGGATGCATCCCGCAGGCTAGTCGAGTAAAAACACGTGCGAGAGGTTGCATCCCGCAGGCTAGTCGAGTAAAAACACGTGCGAGAGGATGCACCCCGCAGGCTAGTCGAGTAAAAACACGTGCGAGAGGATGCATCCCGCAGGCTACTCGAGTAAAAACACGTGCGAGAGGATGCATCGCGCAGGCTAGTCGAGTAAAAACACGTGCGAGAGGATGCATCCCGCAGGCTAGTCGAGTAAAAACACGTGCGAGAGGATGCACCCCGCAGGCTAGTCGAGTAAAAACACGTGCGAGAGGATGCATCCCGCATGCTACTCGAGTAAAAACACGTGCGAGAAGATGCATCCCGCAGGCTAGTCGAGTAAAAACACGTGCGAGAGGATGCATCCCGCAGGCTAGTCGAGTAAAAACACGTGCGAGAGGATGCACCCCGCAGGCTAGTCGAGTAAAAACACGTGCGAGAGGATGTATACCGCAGGCTAGTCGAATAAAAACACGTGCGAGAGGATGCATCCCGCAGGCTAGTCGAGTAAAAACACGTGCGAGAGGATGCATCCCGCAGGTTAGTCGAGTAAAAACACGTGCGAGAGGATGCTTCCCGCAGGCTAGTCGAGTAAAAACACGTGCGGGAGGATGCATCCCGCAGGCTAGTCGAGTAAAAACACGTGCGAGAGGATGCATCCCGCAGGCTAGTCGAGTAAAAACACGTGCGAGAGGATGCATCCCTCAGGCTAGTCGAGTAAAAACACGTGCGAGAGGATGCATCCCGCAGGCTAGTCGAGTAAAAACACGTGCGAGAGGATGTATCACGCAGGCTAGTAGAGTAAAAACACGTGCGAGAGGATGCATCCCGCAGGCTAGTCGAGTAAAATCACGTGCGAGAGGATTCATCCCGCAGGCTAGTCGAGTAAAAACACGTGCGAGAGGATTCACCCCGCAGGCTAGTCGAGTAAAAACACGTGCGAGAGGATGCATCCCGCAGGCTAGTCGAGTAAAAACACGTGCGAGAGGATGCATCCCGCAGGCTAGTCGAGTAAAAACACGTGCGAGAGGTTGCATCCCGCAGGCTAGTCGAGTAAAAACACGTGCGAGAGGATGCACCCCGCAGGCTAGTCGAGTAAAAACACGTGCGAGAGGATGCATCCCGCAGGCTACTCGAGTAAAAACACGTGCGAGAGGATGCATCCCGCAGGCTAGTCGAGTAAAAACACGTGCGAGAGGATGCATCCCGGAGGCTAGTCGAGTAAAAACACGTGCGAGAGGATGCACCCCGCAGGCTAGTCGAGTAAAAACACGTGCGAGAGGATGCATCCCGCATGCTACTCGAGTAAAAAACACGTGCGAGAAGATGCATCCCGCAGGCTAGTCGAGTAAAAACACGTGCGAGAGGATGCATCCCGCAGGCTAGTCGAGTAAAAACACGTGCGAGAGGATGCACCCCGCAGGCTTGTCGAGTAAAAACACGTGCGGGAGGATGCATCCCGCAGGCTAGTCGAGTAAAAACACGTGCGAGAGGATGCATCCCGCAGGCTAGTCGAGTAAAAACACGTGCGAGAGGATGCATCCCGCAGGCTAGTCGAGCAAAAACACGTGCGAGAGGATGCATCCCGCAGGCTAGTCGAGTAAAAACACGTGCGAGAAGATGCATCCCGCAGGCTAGTCGAGTGAAAAACACGTGCGAGTGAATGCGTCCCGCAGGCTAGTCGAGCAAAAACACGTGCGAGAGGATGCATCCCGCAGGATAGTCGAGTAAAAACACGTGCGAGAGGATGCATCCCGCAGGCTAGTCGAGTAAAAACACGTGCGAGAGGATGCATCCCGCAGGCTAGTCGAGTAAAAACACGTGCGAGAGGATGCATCCCGCAGCCTAGACGAGTAAAAACACGTGCGAGAGGATGCATCCCGCAGGCTAGTCGAGTAAAAACACGTGCGAGAGGATGCATCCCGCAGGCTAGTCGAGTAAAAACACGTGCGAGAGGATGCACCCCGCAGGCTAGTCGAGTAAAAACACGTGCGAGAGGATGTATACCGCAGGCTAGTCGAATAAAAACACGTGCGAGAGGATGCATCCCGCAGGCTAGTCGAGTAAAAACACGTGCGAGAGGATGCATCCCGCAGGTTAGTCGAGTAAAAACACGTGCGAGAGGATGCTTCCCGCAGGCTAGTCGAGTAAAAACACGTGCGGGAGGATGCATCCCGCAGGCTAGTCGAGTAAAAACACGTGCGAGAGGATGCATCCCGCAGGCTAGTCGAGTAAAAACACGTGCGAGAGGATGCATCCCTCAGGCTAGTCGAGTAAAAACACGTGCGAGAGGATGCATCCCGCAGGCTAGTCGAGTAAAAACACGTGCGAGAGGATGTATCACGCAGGCTAGTAGAGTAAAAACACGTGCGAGAGGATGCATCCCGCAGGCTAGTCGAGTAAAATCACGTGCGAGAGGATTCATCCCGCAGGCTAGTCGAGTAAAAACACGTGCGAGAGGATTCACCCCGCAGGCTAGTCGAGTAAAAACACGTGCGAGAGGATGCATCCCGCAGGCTAGTCTAGTAAAAACACGTGCGAGAGGATGCATCCCGCAGGCTAGTCGAGTAAAAACACGTGCGAGAGGTTGCATCCCGCAGGCTAGTCGAGTAAAAACACGTGCGAGAGGATGCACCCCGCAGGCTAGTCGAGTAAAAACACGTGCGAGAGGATGCATCCCACAGGCTACTCGAGTAAAAACACGTGCGAGAGGATGCATCCCGCAGGCTAGTCGAGTAAAAACACGTGCGAGAGGATGCATCCCGGAGGCTAGTCGAGTAAAAACACGTGCGAGAGGATGCACCCCGCAGGCTAGTCGAGTAAAAACACGTGCGAGAGGATGCATCCCGCATGCTACTCGAGTAAAAACACGTGCGAGAAGATGCATCCCGCAGGCTAGTCGAGTAAAAACACGTGCGAGAGGATGCATCCCGCAGGCTAGTCGAGTAAAAACACGTGCGAGAGGATGCACCCCGCAGGCTAGTCGAGTAAAAACACGTGCGAGAGGATGTATACCGCAGGCTAGTCGAATAAAAACACGTGCGAGAGGATGCATCCCGCAGGCTAGTCGAGTAAAAACACGTGCGAGAGGATGCATCCCGCAGGTTAGTCGAGTAAAAACACGTGCGAGAGGATGCTTCCCGCAGGCTAGTCGAGTAAAAACACGTGCGGGAGGATGCATCCCGCAGGCTAGTCGAGTAAAAACACGTGCGAGAGGATGCATCCCGCAGGCTAGTCGAGTAAAAACACGTGCGAGAGGATGCATCCCGCAGGCTAGTCGAGCAAAAACACGTGCGAGAGGATGCATCCCGCAGGCTAGTCGAGTAAAAACACGTGCGAGAAGATGCATCCCGCAGGCTAGTCGAGTGAAAAACACGTGCGAGTGAATGCGTCCCGCAGGCTAGTCGAGCAAAAACACGTGCGAGAGGATGCATCCCGCAGGATAGTCGAGTAAAAACACGTGCGAGAGGATGCATCCCGCAGGCTAGTCGAGTAAAAACACGTGCGAGAGGATGCATCCCGCAGGCTAGTCGAGTAAAAACACGTGCGAGAGGATGCATCCCGCAGCCTAGACGAGTAAAAACACGTGCGAGAGGATGCATCCCGCAGGCTAGTCGAGTAAAAACACGTGCGAGAGGATGCATCCCGCAGGCTAGTCGGGCAAAAACACGTGCGAGAGGATGCATCCCGCAGGCTAGTCGTGTAAAAACACGTGCGTGAGGATGCATCCCGCAGGCTAGTCGAGCAAAAACACGTGCGAGAGGATGCATCCCGCAGGCTAGTCGAGTAAAAACACGTGCGAGAGGATGCATCCCGCAGGCTAGACGAGTAAAAACACGTGCGAGAGGATGCATCCCGCAGGCTAGTTGAGTAAAAACACGTGCGAGAGGATACATCCCGCAGGCTAGTCGAGTAAAAACACGTGCGAGAGGATGCATCCCGCAGGCTACTCGAGTAAAAACACGTGCGAGAGGATGCATCCCGCAGGCTAGTCGAGTAAAAACACGTGCGAGAGGATGCATCCCGCAGGCTAGTCGAGTAAAAACACGTGCGAGAGGATGCATCCCGCAGGCTAGTCGAGTAAAAACACGTGCGAGAGGATGCATCCCTCAGGCTACTCGAGTAAAAACACGTGAAAGAGGATGCATCCCGCAGGCTAGTCGAGTAAAAACACGTGCGAGAGGATGTATCCCGCAGGCTAGTCGAGTAAAAACACGTGCGAGAGGATTCATCCCGCAGGCTAGTCGAGTAAAATCACGTGCGAGAGGATTCATCCCGCAGGCTAGTCGAGTAAAAACACGTGCGAGAGGATGCACCCCGCAGGCTAGTCGAGTAAAAACACGTGCGAGAGGATGCATCCCGCAGGCTAGTCGAGTAAAAACACGTGCGAGAGGATGCATCCCGCAGGCTAGTCGAGTAAAAACACGTGCGAGAGGTTGCATCCCGCAGGCTAGTCGAGTAAAAACACGTGCGAGAGGATGCACCCCGCAGGTTAGTCGAGTAAAAACACGTGCGAGAGGATGCTTCCCGCAGGCTAGTCGAGTAAAAACACGTGCGGGAAGATGCATCCCGCAGGCTAGTCGAGTAAAAACACGTGCGAGAGGATGCATCCCGCAGGCTAGTCGAGTAAAAACACGTGCGAGAGGTTGCATCCCGCAGGCTACTCGAGTAAAAACACGAGCGAGAGGATGCACCCCGCAGGCTAGTCGAGTAAAAACACGTGCGAGAGGATGCATCCCGCAGGCTACTCGAATATAAACACGTGCGAGAGGATGCATCCCGCAGGCTAGTCGAGTAAAAACACGTGCGAGAGGATGCATCCCGCAGGCTAGTCGAGTAAAAACACGTGCGAGAGGATGCATCCCGCAGGCTAGTCGAGTAAAAACACGTGCGAGAGGATGCATCCCTCAGGCTAGTCGAGTAAAAACACGTGCGAGAGGATGCATCCCGCAGGCTAGTCGAGTAAAAACACGTGCGAGAGGATGTATCCCGCAGGCTAGTCGAGTAAAAACACGTGCGAGAGGATGCATCCCGCAGGCTAGTCGAGTAAAATCACGTGCGAGAGGATTCATCCCGCAGGCTAGTCGAGTAAAAACACGTGCGAGAGGATGCACCCCGCAGGCTAGTCGAGTAAAAACACGTGCGAGAGGATGCATCCCGCAGGCTAGTCGAGTAAAAACACGTGCGAGAGGATGCATCCCGCAGGCTAGTCGAGTAAAAACACGTGCGAGAGGTTGCATCCCGCAGGCTAGTCGAGTAAAAACACGTGCGAGAGGATGCACCCCGCAGGCTAGTCGAGTAAAAACACGTGCGAGAGGATGCATCCCGCAGGCTACTCGAGTAAAAACACGTGCGAGAGGATGCATCCCGCAGGCTAGTCGAGTAAAAACACGTGCGAGAGGATGCATCCCGCAGGCTAGTCAAGTAAAAACACGTGCGAGAGGATGCACCCCGCAGGCTAGTCGAGTAAAAACACGTGCGAGAGGATGCATCCCGCAGGCTAGTCGAGTAAAAACACGTGCGGGAGGATGCATCCCGCAGGCTAGTCGAGTAAAAACACGTGCGAGAGGATGCATCCCGCAGGCTAGTCGAGTAAAAACACGTGCGAGAGGTTGCATCCCGCAGGCTAGTCGAGTAAAATCACGTGCGAGAGGATGCACCCCGCAGGCTAGTCGAGTAAAAACACGTGCGAGAGGATGCATCCCGCAGGCTACTCGAATAAAAACACGTGCGAGAGGATGCATCCCGCAGGCTAGTCGAGTAAAAACACGTGCGAGAGGATGCATCCCGCAGGCTAGTCGAGTAAAAACACGTGCGAGAGGATGCATCCCGCAGGGTAGTCGAGTAAAAACACGTGCGAGAGGATGCATCCCTCAGGCTAGTCGAGTAAAAACACGTGCGAGAGGATGCATCCCGCAGGCTAGTCGAGTAAAAACACGTGCGAGAGGATGTATCCCGCAGGCTAGTCGAGTAAAAACACGTGCGAGAGGATGCATCCCGCAGGCTAGTCGAGTAAAATCACGTGCGAGAGGATTCATCCCGCAGGCTAGTCGAGTAAAAACACGTGCGAGAGGATGCACCCCGCAGGCTAGTCGAGTAAAAACACGTGCGAGAGGATGCATCCCGCAGGCTAGTCGAGTAAAAACACGTGCGAGAGGATGCATCCCGCAGGCTAGTCGAGTAAAAACACGTGCGAGAGGTTGCATCCCGCAGGCTAGTCGAGTAAAAACACGTGCGAGAGGATGCACCCCGCAGGCTAGTCGAGTAAAAACACGTGCGAGAGGATGCATCCCGCAGGCTACTCGAGTAAAAACACGTGCGAGAGGATGCATCCCGCAGGCTAGTCGAGTAAAAACACGTGCGAGAGGATGCATCCCGCAGGCTAGTCGAGTAAAAACACGTGCGAGAGGATGCACCCCGCAGGCTAGTCGAGTAAAAACACGTGCGAGAGGAAGCATCCCGCATGCTACTCGAGTAAAAACACGTGCGAGAAGATGCATCCCGCAGGCTAGTCGAGTAAAAACACGTGCGAGAGGATGCATCCCGCAGGCTAGTCGAGTAAAAACACGTGCGAGAGGATGCACCCCGCAGGCTAGTCGAGTAAAAACACGTGCGAGAGGATGTATACCGCAGGCTAGTCGAATAAAAACACGTGCGAGAGGATGCATCCCGCAGGCTAGTCGAGTAAAAACACGTGCGAGAGGATGCATCCCGCAGGTTAGTCGAGTAAAAACACGTGCGAGAGGATGCTTCCCGCAGGCTAGTCGAGTAAAAACACGTGCGGGAGGATGCATCCCGCAGGCTAGTCGAGTAAAAACACGTGCGAGAGGATGCATCCCGCAGGCTAGTCGAGTAAAAACACGTGCGAGAGGATGCATCCCGCAGGCTAGTCGAGTAAAAACACGTGCGAGAGGATGCATCCCGCAGGCTAGTCGAGTAAAAACACGTGCGAGAGGATGCATCCCGCAGGCTAGTCGAGTAAAAACACGTTTGAGAGGATGCATCCAGCAGGCTAGTCGAGTAAAAACACGTGCGAGGGGATGCATCCCGCAGGCTAGTCGAGTAAAAACACGTGCGAGAGGATGCATCCCGCAGGCTAGTCGAGTAAAAACACGTTTGAGAGGATGCGTCCCGCAGGCTAGTCGAGCAAAAACACGTGCGAGAGGATGCATCCCGCAGGCTAGTCGAGTAAAAACACGTGCGAGAAGATGCATCCCGCAGGCTAGTCGAGTGAAAAACACGTGCGAGTGAATGCGTCCCGCAGGCTAGTCGAGCAAAAACACGTGCGAGAGGATGCATCCCGCAGGATAGTCGAGTAAAAACACGTGCGAGAGGATGCATCCCGCAGGCTAGTCGAGTAAAAACACGTGCGAGAGGATGCATCCCGCAGGCTAGTCGAGTAAAAACACGTGCGAGAGGATGCATCCCGCAGCCTAGACGAGTAAAAACACGTGCGAGAGGATGCATCCCGCAAGCTAGTCGAGTAAAAACACGTGCGAGAGGATGCATCCCGCAGGCTAGTCGGGCAAAAACACGTGCGAGAGGATGCATCCCGCAGGCTAGTCGTGTAAAAACACGTGCGTGAGGATGCATCCCGCAGGCTAGTCGAGCAAAAACACGTGCGAGAGGATGCATCCCGCAGGCTAGTCGAGTAAAAACACGTGCGAGAGGATGCATCCCGCAGGCTAGTCGAGTAAAAACACGTGCGAGAGGATGCATCCCGCAGGCTAGTCGAGTAAAATCACGTGCGAGAGGATTCATCCCGCAGGCTAGTCGAGTAAAAACACTTGCGAGAGGATGCACCCCGCAGGCTAGTCGAGTAAAAACACGTGCGAGAGGATGCATCCCGCAGGCTAGTCGAGTAAAAACACGTGCGAGAGGATGCATCCCGCAGGCTAGTCGAGTAAAAACACGTGCGAGAGGTTGCATCCCGCAGGCTAGTCGAGTAAAAACACGTGCGAGAGGATGCACCCCGCAGGCTAGTCGAGTAAAAACACGTGCGAGAGGATGCATCCCGCAGGCTACTCGAGTAAAAACACGTGCGAGAGGATGCATCCCGCAGGCTAGTCGAGTAAAAACACGTGCGAGAGGATGCATCCCGCAGGCTAGTCGAGTAAAAACACGTGCGAGAGGATGCACCCCGCAGGCTAGTCGAGTAAAAACACGTGCGAGAGGATGCATCCCGCATGCTACTCGAGTAAAAACACGTGCGAGAAGATGCATCCCGCAGGCTAGTCGAGTAAAAACACGTGCGAGAGGATGCATCCCGCAGGCTAGTCGAGTAAAAACACGTGCGAGAGGATGCACCCCGCAGGCTAGTCGAGTAAAAACACGTGCGAGAGGATGTATACCGCAGGCTAGTCGAATAAAAACACGTGCGAGAGGATGCATCCCGCAGGCTAGTCGAGTAAAAACACGTGCGAGAGGATGCATCCCGCAGGTTAGTCGAGTAAAAACACGTGCGAGAGGATGCTTCCCGCAGGCTAGTCGAGTAAAACACGTGCGGGAGGATGCATCCCGCAGGCTAGTCGAGTAAAAACACGTGCGAGAGGATGCATCCCGCAGGCTAGTCGAGTAAAAACACGTGCGAGAGGATGCATCCCGCAGGCTAGTCGAGTAAAAACACGTGCGAGAGGATGCATCCCGCAGGCTAGTCGAGTAAAAACACGTGCGAGAGGATGCATCCCGCAGGCTAGTCGAGTAAAAACACGTGCGAGAGGATGCATCCCGCAGGCTAGTCGAGTTAAAACACGTTTGAGAGGATGCATCCAGCAGGCTAGTCGAGTAAAAACACGTGCGAGGGGATGCATCCCGCAGGCTAGTCGAGTAAAAACACGTGCGAGAGGATGCATCCCGCAGGCTAGTCGAGTAAAAACACGTTTGAGAGGATGCGTCCCGCAGGCTAGTCGAGCAAAAACACGTGCGAGAGGATGCATCCCGCAGGCTAGTCGAGTAAAAACACGTGCGAGAAGATGCATCCCGCAGGCTAGTCGAGTGAAAAACACGTGCGAGTGAATGCGTCCCGCAGGCTAGTCGAGCAAAAACACGTGCGAGAGGATGCATCCCGCAGGATAGTCGAGTAAAAACACGTGCGAGAGGATGCATCCCGCAGGCTAGTCGAGTAAAAACACGTGCGAGAGGATGCATCCCGCAGGCTAGTCGAGTAAAAACACGTGCGAGAGGATGCATCCCGCAGCCTAGACGAGTAAAAACACGTGCGAGAGGATGCATCCCGCAGGCTACTCGAATATAAACACGTGCGAGAGGATGCATCCCGCAGGCTAGTCGAGTAAAAACACGTGCGAGAGGATGCATCCCGCAGGCTAGTCGAGTAAAAACACGTGCGAGAGGATGCATCCCGCAGGCTAGTCGAGTAAAAACACGTGCGAGAGGATGCATCCCTCAGGCTAGTCGAGTAAAAACACGTGCGAGAGGATGCATCCCGCAGGCTAGTCGAGTAAAAACACGTGCGAGAGGATGTATCCCGCAGGCTAGTCGAGTAAAAACACGTGCGAGAGGATGCATCCCGCAGGCTAGTCGAGTAAAATCACGTGCGAGAGGATTCATCCCGCAGGCTAGTCGAGTAAAAACACGTGCGAGAGGATGCACCCCGCAGGCTAGTCGAGTAAAAACACGTGCGAGAGGATGCATCCCGCAGGCTAGTCGAGTAAAAACACGTGCGAGAGGATGCATCCCGCAGGCTAGTCGAGTAAAAACACGTGCGAGAGGTTGCATCCCGCAGGCTAGTCGAGTAAAAACACGTGCGAGAGGATGCACCCCGCAGGCTAGTCGAGTAAAAACACGTGCGAGAGGATGCATCCCGCAGGCTACTCGAGTAAAAACACGTGCGAGAGGATGCATCCCGCAGGCTAGTCGAGTAAAAACACGTGCGAGAGGATGCATCCCGCAGGCTAGTCAAGTAAAAACACGTGCGAGAGGATGCACCCCGCAGGCTAGTCGAGTAAAAACACGTGCGAGAGGATGCATCCCGCAGGCTAGTCGAGTAAAAACACGTGCGGGAGGATGCATCCCGCAGGCTAGTCGAGTAAAAACACGTGCGAGAGGATGCATCCCGCAGGCTAGTCGAGTAAAAACACGTGCGAGAGGTTGCATCCCGCAGGCTAGTCGAGTAAAATCACGTGCGAGAGGATGCACCCCGCAGGCTAGTCGAGTAAAAACACGTGCGAGAGGATGCATCCCGCAGGCTACTCGAATAAAAACACGTGCGAGAGGATGCATCCCGCAGGCTAGTCGAGTAAAAACACGTGCGAGAGGATGCATCCCGCAGGCTAGTCGAGTAAAAACACGTGCGAGAGGATGCATCCCGCAGGGTAGTCGAGTAAAAACACGTGCGAGAGGATGCATCCCTCAGGCTAGTCGAGTAAAAACACGTGCGAGAGGATGCATCCCGCAGGCTAGTCGAGTAAAAACACGTGCGAGAGGATGTATCCCGCAGGCTAGTCGAGTAAAAACACGTGCGAGAGGATGCATCCCGCAGGCTAGTCGAGTAAAATCACGTGCGAGAGGATTCATCCCGCAGGCTAGTCGAGTAAAAACACGTGCGAGAGGATGCACCCCGCAGGCTAGTCGAGTAAAAACACGTGCGAGAGGATGCATCCCGCAGGCTAGTCGAGTAAAAACACGTGCGAGAGGATGCATCCCGCAGGCTAGTCGAGTAAAAACACGTGCGAGAGGTTGCATCCCGCAGGCTAGTCGAGTAAAAACACGTGCGAGAGGATGCACCCCGCAGGCTAGTCGAGTAAAAACACGTGCGAGAGGATGCATCCCGCAGGCTACTCGAGTAAAAACACGTGCGAGAGGATGCATCCCGCAGGCTAGTCGAGTAAAAACACGTGCGAGAGGATGCATCCCGCAGGCTAGTCGAGTAAAAACACGTGCGAGAGGATGCACCCCGCAGGCTAGTCGAGTAAAAACACGTGCGAGAGGAAGCATCCCGCATGCTACTCGAGTAAAAACACGTGCGAGAAGATGCATCCCGCAGGCTAGTCGAGTAAAAACACGTGCGAGAGGATGCATCCCGCAGGCTAGTCGAGTAAAAACACGTGCGAGAGGATGCACCCCGCAGGCTAGTCGAGTAAAAACACGTGCGAGAGGATGTATACCGCAGGCTAGTCGAATAAAAACACGTGCGAGAGGATGCATCCCGCAGGCTAGTCGAGTAAAAACACGTGCGAGAGGATGCATCCCGCAGGTTAGTCGAGTAAAAACACGTGCGAGAGGATGCTTCCCGCAGGCTAGTCGAGTAAAAACACGTGCGGGAGGATGCATCCCGCAGGCTAGTCGAGTAAAAACACGTGCGAGAGGATGCATCCCGCAGGCTAGTCGAGTAAAAACACGTGCGAGAGGATGCATCCCGCAGGCTAGTCGAGTAAAAACACGTGCGAGAGGATGCATCCCGCAGGCTAGTCGAGTAAAAACACGTGCGAGAGGATGCATCCCGCAGGCTAGTCGAGTAAAAACACGTTTGAGAGGATGCATCCAGCAGGCTAGTCGAGTAAAAACACGTGCGAGGGGATGCATCCCGCAGGCTAGTCGAGTAAAAACACGTGCGAGAGGATGCATCCCGCAGGCTAGTCGAGTAAAAACACGTTTGAGAGGATGCGTCCCGCAGGCTAGTCGAGCAAAAACACGTGCGAGAGGATGCATCCCGCAGGCTAGTCGAGTAAAAACACGTGCGAGAAGATGCATCCCGCAGGCTAGTCGAGTGAAAAACACGTGCGAGTGAATGCGTCCCGCAGGCTAGTCGAGCAAAAACACGTGCGAGAGGATGCATCCCGCAGGATAGTCGAGTAAAAACACGTGCGAGAGGATGCATCCCGCAGGCTAGTCGAGTAAAAACACGTGCGAGAGGATGCATCCCGCAGGCTAGTCGAGTAAAAACACGTGCGAGAGGATGCATCCCGCAGCCTAGACGAGTAAAAACACGTGCGAGAGGATGCATCCCGCAAGCTAGTCGAGTAAAAACACGTGCGAGAGGATGCATCCCGCAGGCTAGTCGGGCAAAAACACGTGCGAGAGGATGCATCCCGCAGGCTAGTCGTGTAAAAACACGTGCGTGAGGATGCATCCCGCAGGCTAGTCGAGCAAAAACACGTGCGAGAGGATGCATCCCGCAGGCTAGTCGAGTAAAAACACGTGCGAGAGGATGCATCCCGCAGGCTAGTCGAGTAAAAACACGTGCGAGAGGATGCATCCCGCAGGCTAGTCGAGTAAAAACACGTGCGAGAGGATGCATCCCGCAGGCTAGTCGAGTAAAAACACGTGCGAGAGGATGCATCCCGCAGGCTAGTCGAGTAAAAACACGTTTGAGAGGATGCATCCAGCAGGCTAGTCGAGTAAAAACACGTGCGAGGGGATGCATCCCGCAGGCTAGTCGAGTAAAAACACGTGCGAGAGGATGCATCCCGCAGGCTAGTCGAGTAAAAACACGTTTGAGAGGATGCGTCCCGCAGGCTAGTCGAGCAAAAACACGTGCGAGAGGATGCATCCCGCAGGCTAGTCGAGTAAAAACACGTGCGAGAAGATGCATCCCGCAGGCTAGTCGAGTGAAAAACACGTGCGAGTGAATGCGTCCCGCAGGCTAGTCGAGCAAAAACACGTGCGAGAGGATGCATCCCGCAGGATAGTCGAGTAAAAACACGTGCGAGAGGATGCATCCCGCAGGCTAGTCGAGTAAAAACACGTGCGAGAGGATGCATCCCGCAGGCTAGTCGAGTAAAAACACGTGCGAGAGGATGCATCCCGCAGCCTAGACGAGTAAAAACACGTGCGAGAGGATGCATCCCGCAAGCTAGTGGAGTAAAAACACGTGCGAGAGGATGCATCCCGCAGGCTAGTCGGGCAAAAACACGTGCGAGAGGATGCATCCCGCAGGCTAGTCGTGTAAAAAACACGTGCGTGAGGATGCATCCCGCAGGCTAGTCGAGCAAAAACACGTGCGAGAGGATGCATCCCGCAGGCTAGTCGAGTAAAAACACGTGCGAGAGGATGCATCCCGCAGGCTAGTCGAGTAAAAACACGTGCGAGAGGATGCATCCCGCAGGCTAGTCGAGTAAAATCACGTGCGAGAGGATTCATCCCGCAGGCTAGTCGAGTAAAAACACTTGCGAGAGGATGCACCCCGCAGGCTAGTCGAGTAAAAACACGTGCGAGAGGATGCATCCCGCAGGCTAGTCGAGTAAAAACACGTGCGAGAGGATGCATCCCGCAGGCTAGTCGAGTAAAAACACGTGCGAGAGGTTGCATCCCGCAGGCTAGTCGAGTAAAAACACGTGCGAGAGGATGCACCCCGCAGGCTAGTCGAGTAAAAACACGTGCGAGAGGATGCATCCCGCAGGCTACTCGAGTAAAAACACGTGCGAGAGGATGCATCCCGCAGGCTAGTCGAGTAAAAACACGTGCGAGAGGATGCATCCCGCAGGCTAGTCGAGTAAAAACACGTGCGAGAGGATGCACCCCGCAGGCTAGTCGAGTAAAAACACGTGCGAGAGGATGCATCCCGCATGCTACTCGAGTAAAAACACGTGCGAGAAGATGCATCCCGCAGGCTAGTCGAGTAAAAACACGTGCGAGAGGATGCATCCCGCAGGCTAGTCGAGTAAAAACACGTGCGAGAGGATGCACCCCGCAGGCTAGTCGAGTAAAAACACGTGCGAGAGGATGTATACCGCAGGCTAGTCGAATAAAAACACGTGCGAGAGGATGCATCCCGCAGGCTAGTCGAGTAAAAACACGTGCGAGAGGATGCATCCCGCAGGTTAGTCGAGTAAAAACACGTGCGAGAGGATGCTTCCCGCAGGCTAGTCGAGTAAAAACACGTGCGGGAGGATGCATCCCGCAGGCTAGTCGAGTAAAAACACGTGCGAGAGGATGCATCCCGCAGGCTAGTCGAGTAAAAACACGTGCGAGAGGATGCATCCCGCAGGCTAGTCGAGTAAAAACACGTGCGAGAGGATGCATCCCGCAGGCTAGTCGAGTAAAAACACGTGCGAGAGGATGCATCCCGCAGGCTAGTCGAGTAAAAACACGTGCGAGAGGATGCATCCCGCAGGCTAGTCGAGTAAAAACACGTTTGAGAGGATGCATCCAGCAGGCTAGTCGAGTAAAAACACGTGCGAGGGGATGCATCCCGCAGGCTAGTCGAGTAAAAACACGTGCGAGAGGATGCATCCCGCAGGCTAGTCGAGTAAAAACACGTTTGAGAGGATGCGTCCCGCAGGCTAGTCGAGCAAAAACACGTGCGAGAGGATGCATCCCGCAGGCTAGTCGAGTAAAAACACGTGCGAGAAGATGCATCCCGCAGGCTAGTCGAGTGAAAAACACGTGCGAGTGAATGCGTCCCGCAGGCTAGTCGAGCAAAAACACGTGCGAGAGGATGCATCCCGCAGGATAGTCGAGTAAAAACACGTGCGAGAGGATGCATCCCGCAGGCTAGTCGAGTAAAAACACGTGCGAGAGGATGCATCCCGCAGGCTAGTCGAGTAAAAACACGTGCGAGAGGATGCATCCCGCAGCCTAGACGAGTAAAAACACGTGCGAGAGGATGCATCCCGCAGGCTAGTCGAGTAAAAACACGTGCGAGAGGATGCATCCCGCAGGCTAGTCGGGCAAAAACACGTGCGAGAGGATGCATCCCGCAGGCTAGTCGTGTAAAAACACGTGCGTGAGGATGCATCCCGCAGGCTAGTCGAGCAAAAACACGTGCGAGAGGATGCATCCCGCAGGCTAGTCGAGTAAAAACACGTGCGAGAGGATGCATCCCGCAGGCTAGTCGAGTAAAAACACGTGCGAGAGGATACATCCCTCAGGCTACTCGAGTAAAAACACGTGCGAGAGGATGCATCCCGCAGGCTAGTCGAGTAAAAACACGTGCGAGAGGATGTATCCCGCAGGCTAGTCGAGTAAAAACACGTGCGAGAGGATTCATCCCGCAGGCTAGTCGAGTAAAATCACGTGCGAGAGGATGCATCCCGCAGGCTAGTCGAGTAAAAACACGTGCGAGAGGATGCATCCCGCAGGCTAGTCGAGTAAAAACACGTGCGAGAGGATGCATCCCGCAGGCTAGTCGAGTAAAAACACGTGCGAGAGGATGCATCCCGCAGGCTAGTCGAGTAAAAACACGTTTGAGAGGATGCATCCAGCAGGCTAGTCGAGTAAAAACACGTGCGAGGGGATGCATCCCGCAGGCTAGTCGAGTAAAAACACGTGCGAGAGGATGCATCCCGCAGGCTAGTCGAGTAAAAACACGTTTGAGAGGATGCGTCCCGCAGGCTAGTCGAGCAAAAACACGTGCGAGAGGATGCATCCCGCAGGCTAGTCGAGTAAAAACACGTGCGAGAAGATGCATCCCGCAGGCTAGTCGAGTGAAAAACACGTGCGAGTGAATGCGTCCCGCAGGCTAGTCGAGCAAAAACACGTGCGAGAGGATGCATCCCGCAGGATAGTCGAGTAAAAACACGTGCGAGAGGATGCATCCCGCAGGCTAGTCGAGTAAAAACACGTGCGAGAGGATGCATCCCGCAGGCTAGTCGAGTAAAAACACGTGCGAGAGGATGCATCCCGCAGCCTAGACGAGTAAAAACACGTGCGAGAGGATGCATCCCGCAGGCTAGTCGAGTAAAAACACGTGCGAGAGGATGCATCCCGCAGGCTAGTCGGGCAAAAACACGTGCGAGAGGATGCATCCCGCAGGCTAGTCGTGTAAAAACACGTGCGTGAGGATGCATCCCGCAGGCTAGTCGAGCAAAAACACGTGCGAGAGGATGCATCCCGCAGGCTAGTCGAGTAAAAACACGTGCGAGAGGATGCATCCCGCAGGCTAGTCGAGTAAAAACACGTGCGAGAGGATACATCCCTCAGGCTACTCGAGTAAAAACACGTGCGAGAGGATGCATCCCGCAGGCTAGTCGAGTAAAAACACGTGCGAGAGGATGTATCCCGCAGGCTAGTCGAGTAAAAACACGTGCGAGAGGATTCATCCCGCAGGCTAGTCGAGTAAAATCACGTGCGAGAGGATTCATCCCGCAGGCTAGTCGAGTAAAAACACGTGCGAGAGGATGCACCCCGCAGGCTAGTCGAGTAAAAACACGTGCGGGAGGATGCATCCCGCAGGCTAGTCGAGTAAAAACACGTGCGAGAGGATGCATCCCGCAGGCTAGTCGGGCAAAAACACGTGCGAGAGGATGCATCCCGCAGGCTAGTCGTGTAAAAACACGTGCGTGAGGATGCATCCCGCAGGCTAGTCGAGCAAAAACACGTGCGAGAGGATGCATCCCGCAGGCTAGTCGAGTAAAAACACGTGCGAGAGGATGCATCCCGCAGGCTAGTCGAGTAAAAACACGTGCGAGAGGATGCATCCCGCAGGCTAGTCGAGTAAAATCACGTGCGAGAGGATTCATCCCGCAGGCTAGTCGAGTAAAAACACGTGCGAGAGGATGCACACCGCAGGCTAGTCGAGTAAAAACACGGGCGAGAGGATGCATCCCGCAGGCTAGTCGAGTAAAAACACGTGCGAGAGGATGCATCCCGCAGGCTAGTCGAGTAAAAACACGTGCGAGAGGTTGCATCCCGCAGGCTAGTCGAGTAAAAACACGTGCGAGAGGATGCACCCCGCAGGCTAGTCGAGTAAAAACACGTGCGGGAGGATGCATCCCGCAGGCTACTCGAGTAAAAACACGTGCGAGAGGATGCATCCCGCAGGCTAGTCGAGTAAAAACACGTGCGAGAGGATGCATCCCGCAGGCTAGTCGAGTAAAAACACGTGCGAGAGGATGCACCCCGCAGGCTAGTCGAGTAAAAACACGTGCGAGAGGATGCATCCCGCATGCTACTCGAGTAAAAACACGTGCGAGAAGATGCATCCCGCAGGCTAGTCGAGTAAAAACACGTGCGAGAGGATGCATCCCGCAGGCTAGTCGAGTAAAAACACGTGCGAGAGGATGCACCCCGCAGGCTAGTCGAGTAAAAACACGTGCGAGAGGATGTATACCGCAGGCTAGTCGAATAAAAACACGTGCGAGAGGATGCATCCCGCAGGCTAGTCGAGTAAAAACACGTGCGAGAGGATGCATCCCGCAGGTTAGTCGAGTAAAAACACGTGCGAGAGGATGCATCCCGCAGGCTAGTCGGGCAAAAACACGTGCGAGAGGATGCATCCCGCAGGCTAGTCGTGTAAAAACACGTGCGTGAGGATGCATCCCGCAGGCTAGTCGAGCAAAAACACGTGCGAGAGGATGCATCCCGCAGGCTAGTCGAGTAAAAACACGTGCGAGAGGATGCATCCCGCAGGCTAGTCGAGTAAAAACACGTGCGAGAGGATACATCCCTCAGGCTACTCGAGTAAAAACACGTGCGAGAGGATGCATCCCGCAGGCTAGTCGAGTAAAAACACGTTTGAGAGGATGTATCCCGCAGGCTAGTCGAGTAAAAACACGTGCGAGAGGATTCATCCCGCAGGCTAGTCGAGTAAAATCACGTGCGAGAGGATTCATCCCGCAGGCTAGTCGAGTAAAAACACGTGCGAGAGGATGCACCCCGCAGGCTAGTCGAGTAAAAACACGTGCGGGAGGATGCATCCCGCAGGCTAGTCGAGTAAAAACACGTGCGAGAGGATGCATCCCGCAGGCTAGTCGGGCAAAAACACGTGCGAGAGGATGCATCCCGCAGGCTAGTCGTGTAAAAACACGTGCGTGAGGATGCATCCCGCAGGCTAGTCGAGCAAAAACACGTGCGAGAGGATGCATCCCGCAGGCTAGTCGAGTAAAAACACGTGCGAGAGGATGCATCCCGCAGGCTAGTCGAGTAAAAACACGTGCGAGAGGATGCATCCCGCAGGCTAGTCGAGTAAAATCACGTGCGAGAGGATTCATCCCGCAGGCTAGTCGAGTAAAAACACGTGCGAGAGGATGCACACCGCAGGCTAGTCGAGTAAAAACACGTGCGAGAGGATGCATCCCGCAGGCTAGTCGAGTAAAAACACGTGCGAGAGGATGCATCCCGCAGGCTAGTCGAGTAAAAACACGTGCGAGAGGTTGCATCCCGCAGGCTAGTCGAGTAAAAACACGTGCGAGAGGATGCACCCCGCAGGCTAGTCGAGTAAAAACACGTGCGGGAGGATGCATCCCGCAGGCTACTCGAGTAAAAACACGTGCGAGAGGATGCATCCCGCAGGCTAGTCGAGTAAAAACACGTGCGAGAGGATGCATCCCGCAGGCTAGTCGAGTAAAAACACGTGCGAGAGGATGCACCCCGCAGGCTAGTCGAGTAAAAACACGTGCGAGAGGATGCATCCCGCATGCTACTCGAGTAAAAACACGTGCGAGAAGATGCATCCCGCAGGCTAGTCGAGTAAAAACACGTGCGAGAGGATGCATCCCGCAGGCTAGTCGAGTAAAAACACGTGCGAGAGGATGCACCCCGCAGGCTAGTCGAGTAAAAACACGTGCGAGAGGATGTATACCGCAGGCTAGTCGAATAAAAACACGTGCGAGAGGATGCATCCCGCAGGCTAGTCGAGTAAAAACACGTGCGAGAGGATGCATCCCGCAGGTTAGTCGAGTAAAAACACGTGCGAGAGGATGCTTCCCGCAGGCTAGCCGAGTAAAAACACGTGCGGGAGGATGCATCCCGCAGGCTAGTCGAGTAAAAACACGTGCGAGAGGATGCATCCCGCAGGCTAGTCGAGTAAAAACACGTGCGAGAGGATGCATCCCGCAGGCTAGTCGAGTAAAAACACGTGCGAGAGGATGCATCCCGCAGGCTAGTCGAGTAAAAACACGTGCGAGAGGATGCATCCCGCAGGCTAGTCGAGTAAAAACACGTGCGAGAGGATGCATCCCGCAGGCTAGTCGAGTAAAAACACGTTTGAGAGGATGCATCCAGCAGGCTAGTCGAGTAAAAACACGTGCGAGGGGATGCATCCCGCAGGCTAGTCGAGTAAAAACACGTGCGAGAGGATGCATCCCGCAGGCTAGTCGAGTAAAAACACGTTTGAGAGGATGCGTCCCGCAGGCTAGTCGAGCAAAAACACGTGCGAGAGGATGCATCCCGCAGGCTAGTCGAGTAAAAACACGTGCGAGAAGATGCATCCCGCAGGCTAGTCGAGTGACAAACACGTGCGAGTGAATGCGTCCCGCAGGCTAGTCGAGCAAAAACACGTGCGAGAGGATGCATCCCGCAGGATAGTCGAGTAAAAACACGTGCGAGAGGATGCATCCCGCAGGCTAGTCGAGTAAAAACACGTGCGAGAGGATGCATCCCGCAGGCTAGTGGAGTAAAAACACGTGCGAGAGGATGCATCCCGCAGCCTAGACGAGTAAAAACACGTGCGAGAGGATGCATCCCGCAGGCTAGTCGAGTAAAAACACGTGCGAGAGGATGCATCCCGCAGGCTAGTCGGGCAAAAACACGTGCGAGAGGATGCATCCCGCAGGCTAGTCGTGTAAAAACACGTGCGTGAGGATGCATCCCGCAGGCTAGTCGAGCAAAAACACGTGCGAGAGGATGCATCCCGCAGGCTAGTCGAGTAAAAACACGTGCGAGAGGATGCATCCCGCAGGCTAGTCGAGTAAAAACACGTGCGAGAGGATGCATCCCGCAGGCTAGTTGAGTAAAAACACGTGCGAGAGGATACATCCCGCAGGCTACTCGAGTAAAAACACGTGCGAGAGGATGCATCCCGCAGGCTAGTCGAGTAAAAACACGTGCGAGAGGATGCATCCCGCAGGCTAGTCGAGTAAAAACACGTGCGAGAGGATGCATCCCGCAGGCTAGTCGAGTAAAAACACGTGCGAGAGGATGCATCCCTCAGGCTACTCGAGTAAAAACACGTGCGAGAGGATGCATCCCGCAGGCTAGTCGAGTAAAAACACGTGCGAGAGGATGTATCCCGCAGGCTAGTCGAGTAAAAACACGTGCGAGAGGATTCATCCCGCAGGCTAGTCGAGTAAAATCACGTGCGAGAGGATTCATCCCGCAGGCTAGTCGAGTAAAAACACGTGCGAGAGGATGCACCCCGCAGGCTAGTCGAGTAAAAACACGTGCGGGAGGATGCATCCCGCAGGCTAGTCGAGTAAAAACACGTGCGAGAGGATGCATCCCGCAGGCTAGTCGAGTAAAAACACGTGCGAGAGGTTGCATCCCGCAGGCTAGTCGAGTAAAAACACGTGCGAGAGGATGCACCCCGCAGGTTAGTCGAGTAAAAACACGTGCGAGAGGATGCTTCCCGCAGGCTAGTCGAGTAAAAACACGTGCGGGAGGATGCATCCCGCAGGCTAGTCGAGTAAAAACACGTGCGAGAGGATGCATCCCGCAGGCTAGTCGAGTAAAAACACGTGCGAGAGGTTGCATCCCGCAGGCTAGTCGAGTAAAAACACGTGCGAGAGGATGCACCCCGCAGGCTAGTCGAGTAAAAACACGTGCGAGAGGATGCATCCCGCAGGCTAGTCGAATAAAAACACGTGCGAGAGGATGTATCCCGCAGGCTAGTCGAGTAAAAACACGTGCGAGAGGATGCATCCCGCAGGCTAGTCGAGTAAAATCACGTGCGAGAGGATTCATCCCGCAGGCTAGTCGAGTAAAAACACGTGCGAGAGGATGCACCCCGCAGGCTAGTCGAGTAAAAACACGTGCGAGAGTATGCATCCCGCAGGCTAGTCGAGTAAAAACACGTGCGAGAGGATGCATCCCGCAGGCTAGTCGAGTAAAAACACGTGCGAGAGGTTGCATCCCGCAGGCTAGTCGAGTAAAAACACGTGCGAGAGGATGCACCCCGCAGGCTAGTCGAGTAAAAACACGTGCGAGAGGATGCATCCCGCAGGCTACTCGAGTAAAAACACGTGCGAGAGGATGCTTCCCGCAGGCTAGTCGAGTAAAAACACGTGCGGGAGGATGCATCCCGCAGGCCAGTCGAGTAAAAACACGTGCGAGAGGATGCATCCCGCAGGCTAGTCGAGTAAAAACACGTGCAAGAGGTTGCATCCCGCAGGCTAGTCGAATAAAAACACGTGCGAGAGGATGCATCCCGCAGGCTAGTCGAGTAAAAACACGTGCGAGAGGATGCATCCCGCAGGTTAGTCGAGTAAAAACACGTGCGAGAGGATGCTTCCCGCAGGCTAGTCGAGTAAAAACACGTGCGGGAGGATGCATCCCGCAGGCTAGTCGAGTAAAAACACGTGCGAGAGGATGCATCCCGCAGGCTAGTCGAGTAAAAACACGTTTGAGAGGATGCATCCAGCAGGCTAGTCGAGTAAAAACACGTGCGAGGGGATGCATCCCGCAGGCTAGTCGAGTAAAAACACGTGCGAGAGGATGCATCCCGCAGGCTAGTCGAGTAAAGACACGTTTGAGAGGATGCGTCCCGCAGGCTAGTCGAGCAAAAACACGTGCGAGAGGATGCATCCCGCAGGCTAGTCGAGTAAAAACACGTGCGAGAAGATGCATCCCGCAGGCTAGTCGAGTGAAAAACACGTGCGAGTGAATGCGTCCCGCAGGCTAGTCGAGCAAAAACACGTGCGAGAGGATGCATCCCGCAGGATAGTCGAGTAAAAACACGTGCGAGAGGATGCATCCCGCAGGCTAGTCGAGTAAAAACACGTGCGAGAGGATGCATCCCGCAGGCTAGTCGAGTAAAAACACGTGCGAGAGGATGCATCCCGCAGCCTAGACGAGTAAAAACACGTGCGAGAGGATGCATCCCGCAGGCTAGTCGAGTAAAAACACGTGCGAGAGGATGCATCCCGCAGGCTAGTCGGGCAAAAACACGTGCGAGAGGATGCATCCCGCAGGCTAGTCGTGTAAAAACACGTGCGTGAGGATGCATCCCGCAGGCTAGTCGAGCAAAAACACGTGCGAGAGGATGCATCCCGCAGGCTAGTCGAGTAAAAACACGTGCGAGAGGATGCATCCCGCAGGCTAGTCGAGTAAAAACACGTGCGAGAGGATGCATCCCGCAGGCTAGTTGAGTAAAAACACGTGCGAGAGGATACATCCCGCAGGCTAGTCGAGTAAAAACACGTGCGAGAGGATGCATCCCGCAGGCTAGTCGAGTAAAAACACGTGCGAGAGGATACATCCCGTAGGCTAGTCGAGTAAAAACACGTGCGAGAGGATGCATCCCGCAGGCTAGTCGAGTAAAAACACGTGCGAGAGGATGCATCCCGCAGGCTAGTCGAGTAAAAACACGTGCGAGAGGATGCACCCCGCAGGCTAGTCGAGTAAAAACACGTGCGAGAGGATGCATCCCGCAGGCTACTCGAGTAAAAACACGTGCGAGAGGATGCATCCCGCAGGCTAGTCGAGTAAAAACACGTGCGAGAGGATGCATCCCGCAGGCTAGTCGAGTAAAAACACGTTTGAGAGGATGCGTCCCGCAGGCTAGTCGAGCAAAAACACGTGCGAGAGGATGCATCCCGCAGGCTAGTCGAGTAAAAACACGTGCGAGTGGTTGCGTCCCGCAGACTAGTCGAGCAAAAACACGTGCGAGAGGATGCATCCCGCAGGATAGTCGAGTAAAAACACGTGCGTGAGGATGCATCCCGCAGGATAGTCGAGTAAAAACACGTGCGTGAGGATGCATCCCGCAGGCTAGTCGAGTAAAAACACGTGCGAGAGGATGCATCCCGCAGCCTAGACGAGTAAAAACACGTGCGAGAGGATGCATCCCGCATGCTAGTCGAGTAAAAACACGTGCGAGAGGATGCATCCCGCAGGCTAGTCGAGTAAAAACACTTGCGAGAGGATGCATCCCGCAGGCTAGTCGGGCAAAAACACGTGCGAGAGGATGCATCCCGCAGGCTAGTCGTGTAAAAACACGTGCGAGAGGATGCATCCCGCAGGCTAGTCGAGCAAAAACACGTGCGAGAGGTTGCATCCCGCAGGCTAGTCGAGTAAAAACACGTGCGAGAGGATGCACCCCGCAGGCTAGTCGAGTAAAAACACGTGCGAGAGGATGCATCCCGCATGCTACTCGAGTAAAAACACGTGCGAGAGGATGCATCCCGCAGGCTAGTCGAGTAAAAACACGTGCGAGAGGATGCATCCCGCAGCCTAGACGAGTAAAAACACGTGCGAGAGGATGCATCCCGCAGGCTAGTCGAGTAAAAACACGTGCGAGAGGATGCATCCCGCAGGCTAGTCGAGTAAAAACACGTGCGAGACGATGCATCCCGCAGCCTAGACGAGTAAAAACACGTGCGAGAGGATGCATCCCGCAGGCTAGTCGAGTAAAAACACGTGCGAGAGGATGCACCCCGCAGGCTAGTCGAGTAAAAACACGTGCGAGAGGATGCATCCCGCAGGCTACTCGAGTAAAAACACGTGCGAGAGGATGCATCCCGCAGGCTAGTCGAGTAAAAACACGTGCGAGAGGATGCATCCCGCAGGCTAGTCGTGTAAAAACACGTGCGAGAGGATGCATCCCGCAGGCTAGTCGAGCAAAAACACGTGCGAGAGGTTGCATCCCGCAGGCTAGTCGAGTAAAAACACGTGCGAGAGGATGCACCCCGCAGGCTAGTCGAGTAAAAACACGTGCGAGAGGATGCATCCCGCAGGCTACTCGAGTAAAAACACGTGCGAGAGGATGCATCCCGCAGGCTAGTCGAGTAAAAACACGTGCGAGAGGATGCATCCCGCAGGCTAGTCGAGTAAAAACACGTGCGAGAGGATGCATCCCGCAGGCTAGTCGAGTAAAAACACGTGCGAGACGATGCATCCCGCAGCCTAGACGAGTAAAAACACGTGCGAGAGGATGCATCCCGCAGGCTAGTCGAGTAAAAACACGTGCGAGAGGATGCATCCCGCATGCTAGTCGAGTAAAAACACGTGCGAGAGGATGCATCCCGCAGGCTAGTCGAGTAAAAACACTTGCGAGAGGATGCATCCCGCAGGCTAGTCGGGCAAAAACACGTGCGAGAGGATGCATCCCGCAGGCTAGTCGTGTAAAAACACGTGCGAGAGGATGCATCCCGCAGGCTAGTCGAGCAAAAACACGTGCGAGAGGTTGCATCCCGCAGGCTAGTCGAGTAAAAACACGTGCGAGAGGATGCTTCCCGCAGGCTAGTCGAGTAAAAACACGTGCGGGAGGATGCATCCCGCAGGCTAGTCGAGTAAAAACACGTGCGAGAGGATGCATCCCGCAGGCTACTCGAGTAAAAACACGTGCGAGAGGATGCATCCCGCAGGCTAGTCGAATAAAAACACGTGCGAGAGGATGCATCCCGCAGGCTAGTCGAGTAAAAACACGTGCGAGAGGATGCATCCCGCAGGTTAGTCGAGTAAAAACACGTGCGAGAGGATGCTTCCCGCAGGCTAGTCGAGTAAAAACACGTGCGGGAGGATGCATCCCGCAGGCTAGTCGAGTAAAAACACGTGCGAGAGGATGCATCCCGCAGGTTAGTCGAGTAAAAACACGTGCGAGAGGATGCTTCCCGCAGGCTAGTCGAGTAAAAACACGTGCGGGAGGATGCATCCCGCAGGCTAGTCGAGTAAAAACACGTGCGAGAGGATGCATCCCGCAGGCTAGTCGAGTAAAAACACGTGCGAGAGGATGCATCCCGCAGGCTAGTCGAGTAAAAACACGTGCGAGAGGATGCATCCCGCAGGCTAGTCGAGTAAAAACACGTTTGAGAGGATGCATCCAGCAGGCTAGTCGAGTAAAAACACGTGCGAGGGGATGCATCCCGCAGGCTAGTCGAGTAAAAACACGTGCGAGAGGATGCATCCCGCAGGCTAGTCGAGTAAAAACACGTTTGAGAGGATGCGTCCCGCAGGCTAGTCGAGCAAAAACACGTGCGAGAGGATGCATCCCGCAGGCTAGTCGAGTAAAAACACGTGCGAGAAGATGCATCCCGCAGGCTAGTCGAGTGAAAAACACGTGCGAGAGGATGCGTCCCGCAGGCTAGTCGAGTAAAAACACGTGCGAGAGGATGCATCCCGCAGCCTAGACGAGTAAAAACACGTGCGAGAGGATGCATCCCGCAGGCTAGTCGAGTAAAAACACGTGCGAGAGGATGCATCCCGCAGGCTAGTCGGGCAAAAACACGTGCGAGAGGATGCATCCCGCAGGCTAGTCGTGTAAAAACACGTGCGTGAGGATGCATCCTGCAGGCTAGTCGAGCAAAGACACGTGCGAGAGGATGCATCCCGCAGGCTAGTCGAGTAAAAACACGTGCGAGAGGATGCATCCCGCAGGCTAGTCGAGTAAAAACACGTGCGAGAGGATGCATCCCGCAGGCTAGTTGAGTAAAAACACGTGCGAGAGGATACATCCCGCAGGCTAGTCGAGTATAAACACGTGCGAGAGGATGCATCCCGCAGGCTAGTCGAGTAAAAACACGTGCGAGAGGATACATCCCGTAGGCTAGTCGAGTAAAAACACGTGCGAGAGGATACATCCCGCAGGCTAGTCGAGTAAAAACACGTGCGAGGGGATGCATCCCGCAGGCTAGTCGAGTAAAAACACGTGCGAGAGGATGCACCCCGCAGGCTAGTCGAGTAAAAACACGTGCGAGAGGATGCATCCCGCAGGCTACTCGAGTAAAAACACGTGCGAGAGGATGCATCCCGCAGGCTAGTCGAGTAAAAACACGTGCGAGAGGATGCATCCCGCAGGCTAGTCGAGTAAAAACACGTTTGAGAGGATGCGTCCCGCAGGCTAGTCGAGCAAAAACACGTGCGAGAGGATGCATCCCGCAGGCTAGTCGAGTAAAAACACGTGCGAGAGGATGCATCCCGCAGGCTAGTCGAGTGAAAAACACGTGCGAGTGGTTGCGTCCCGCAGACTAGTCGAGCAAAAACACGTGCGAGAGGATGCATCCCGCAGGATAGTCGAGTAAAAACACGTGCGTGAGGATGCATCCCGCAGGCTAGTCGAGTAAAAACACGTGCGAGAGGATGCGTCCCGCAGGCTAGTCGAGTAAAAACACGTGCGAGAGGATGCATCCCGCAGCCTAGACGAGTAAAAACGCGTGCGAGAGGATGCATCCCGCAGGCTAGTCGAGTAAAAACACGTGCGAGAGGATGCATCCCGCATGCTAGTCGAGTAAAAACACGTGCGAGAGGATGCATCCCGCAGGCTAGTCGAGTAAAAACACTTGCGAGAGGATGCATCCCGCAGGCTAGTCGGGCAAAAACACGTGCGAGAGGATGCATCCCGCAGGCTAGTCGTGTAAAAACACGTGCGAGAGGATGCATCCCGCAGGCTAGTCGAGCAAAAACACGTGCGAGAGGTTGCATCCCGCAGGCTAGTCGAGTAAAAACACGTGCGAGAGGATGCACCCCGCAGGCTAGTCGAGTAAAAACACGTGCGAGAGGATGCATCCCGCAGGCTACTCGAGTAAAAACACGTGCGAGAGGATGCATCCCGCAGGCTAGTCGAGTAAAAACACGTGCGAGAGGATGCATCCCGCAGGCTAGTCGAGTAAAAACACGTGCGAGAGGATGCATCCCGCAGGCTAGTCGAGTAAAAACACGTGCGAGAGGATGCATCCCGCAGGCTAGTCGAGTAAAAACACGTGCGAGACGATGCATCCCGCAGCCTAGACGAGTAAAAACACGTGCGAGAGGATGCATCCCGCAGGCTAGTCGAGTAAAAACACGTGCGAGAGGATGCATCCCGCAGGCTAGTCGAGTAAAAACACGTGCGAGAGGATGCATCAGGCAGGCTAGTCGAGTAAAAACACGTGCGAGAGGATGCACCCCGCAGGCTAGTCGAGTAAAAACACGTGCGAGAGGATGCACCCCGCAGGCTAGTCGAGTAAAAACACGTGCGAGAGGATGCATCCCGCAGGCTACTCGAGTAAAAACACGTGCGAGAGGATGCATCCCGCAGGCTAGTCGAGTAAAAACACGTGCGAGAGGATGCATCCCGCAGGCTAGTCGTGTAAAAACACGTGCGAGAGGATGCATCCCGCAGGCTAGTCGAGCAAAAACACGTGCGAGAGGTTGCATCCCGCAGGCTAGTCGAGTAAAAACACGTGCGAGAGGATGCACCCCGCAGGCTAGTCGAGTAAAAACACGTGCGAGAGGATGCATCCCGCAGGCTACTCGAGTAAAAACACGTGCGAGAGGATGCATCCCGCAGGCTAGTCGGGTAAAAACACGTGCGAGAGGATGCATCCCGCAGGCTAGTCGAGTAAAAACACGTGCGAGAGGATGCATCCCGCAGGCTAGTCGAGTAAAAACACGTGCGAGACGATGCATCCCGCAGCCTAGACGAGTAAAAACACGTGCGAGAGGATGCATCCCGCAGGCTAGTCGAGTAAAAACACGTGCGAGAGGATGCATCCCGCATGCTAGTCGAGTAAAAACACGTGCGAGAGGATGCATCCCGCAGGCTAGTCGAGTAAAAACACTTGCGAGAGGATGCATCCCGCAGGCTAGTCGGGCAAAAACACGTGCGAGAGGATGCATCCCGCAGGCTAGTCGTGTAAAAACACGTGCGAGAGGATGCATCCCGCAGGCTAGTCGAGCAAAAACACGTGCGAGAGGTTGCATCCCGCAGGCTAGTCGAGTAAAAACACGTGCGAGAGGATGCATCCCGCAGGCTAGTCGTGTAAAAACACGTGCGAGAGGATGCATCCCGCAGGCTAGTCGAGCAAAAACACGTGCGAGAGGTTGCATCCCGCAGGCTAGTCGAGTAAAAACACGTGCGAGAGGATGCACCCCGCAGGCTAGTCGAGTAAAATCACGTGCGAGAGGATGCATCCCGCAGGCTACTCGAGTAAAAACACGTGCGAGAGGATGCATCCCGCAGGCTAGTCGAGTAAAAACACATGCGAGAGGATGCATCCCGCAGGCTAGTCGAGTAAAAACACGTGCGAGACGATGCATCCCGCAGCCTAGACGAGTAAAAACACGTGCGAGAGGATGCACCCCGCAGGCTAGTCGAGTAAAAACACGTGCGAGAGGATGCATCCCGCAGGCTAGTCGAGTAAAAACACGTGCGAGAGGATGCATCCCGCAGGCTAGTCGAGTAAAAACACGTGCGAGAGGATGCACCCCCGCAGGCTAGTCGAGTAAAAACACGTGCGAGAGGATGCATCCCGCAGGCTACTCGAGTAAAAACACGTGCGAGAGGATGCATCCCGCAGGCTAGTCGAGTAAAAACACGTGCGAGAGGATGCATCCCGCAGGCTAGTCGAGTAAAAACACGTGCGAGAGGATGCATCCCGCAGGCTAGTCGAGTAAAAACACGTGCGAGAGGATGCATCCCGCAGGCTAGTCGAGTAAAAACACGTGCGAGAGGATACATCCCGCAGGCTAGTCGAGTAAAAACACGTGCGAGAGGATGCATCCCGCAGGCTAGTCGAGTAAAAACACGTGCGAGAGGATGCATCCCGCAGGCTAGTCGAGCAAAAACACGTGCGAGAGGATGCATCCCGCAGGCTAGTCGAGCAAAAACACGTGCGAGAGGATGCATCCCGCAGGCTAGTCGAGTAAAAACACGTGCGAGAGGATGCATCCCGCAGGATAGTCGAGTAAAAACACGTGCGAGAGGATGCACCCCGCAGGCTAGTCGAGTAAAAACACGTGCGGGAGGATGCATCCCGCAGGCTAGTCGAGTAAAAACACGTGCGAGAGGATGCATCCGCAGGCTAGTCGAGTAAAAACACGTGCGAGAGGTTGCATCCCGCAGGCTAGTCGAGTAAAAACACGTGCGAGAGGATGCACCCCGCAGGCTAGTCGAGTAAAAACACGTGCGAGAGGATGCATCCCGCAGGCTACTCGAGTAAAAACACGTGCGAGAGGATGCATCCCGCAGGCTAGTCGAGTAAAAACACGTGCGAGAGGATGCATCCCGCAGGCTAGTCGAGTAAAAACACGTGCGAGAGGATGCATCCCGCAGGCTAGTCGAGTAAAAACACGTGCGAGACGATGCATCCCGCAGCCTAGACGAGTAAAAACACGTGCGAGAGGATGCATCCCGCAGGCTAGTCGAGTAAAAACACGTGCGAGAGGATGCATCCCGCAGGCTAGTCGAGTAAAAACACGTGCGAGAGGATGCATCCCGCAGGCTAGTCGAGTAAAAACACGTGCGAGAGGATGCACCCCGCAGGCTAGTCGAGTAAAAACACGTGCGAGTGGATGCATCCCGCAGGCTACTCGAGTAAAAACACGTGCGAGAGGATGCATCCCGCAGGCTAGTCGAGTAAAAACACGTGCGAGAGGATGCATCCCGCAGGCTAGTCGAGTAAAAACACGTGCGAGAGGATGCATCCCGCAGGCTAGTCGAGTAAAAACACGTGCGAGAGGATGCATCCCGCAGGCTAGTCGAGTAAAAACACGTGCGAGAGAATGCATCCCGCAGGCTAGTCGAGTAAAAACACGTGCGAGAGGATGCATCCCGCAGGCTAGTCGAGTAAAATCACGTGCGAGAGTATGCATCCCGCAGGCTAGTCGAATAAAAACACGTGCGAGAGGATGCATCCCGCAGGCTAGTCGAGTAAAAACACGTGCGAGAGGATGCATCCCGCAGGCTAGTCGAGTAAAAACACGTGCGAGAGGATGCATCCCGCAGGCTAGTCGAGTAAAAACACGTGCGAGAGGATGCATCCCGCAGGCTAGTCGAGCAAAATCACGTGCGAGAGTATGCATCCCGCAGGCTAGTCGAGTAAAAACACGTGCGAGAGGATGCATCCCGCAGGCTAGTCGAGTAAAAACACGTGCGAGAGGATGCACCCCGCAGGCTAGTCGAGTAAAAACACGTGCGAGAGGATGCATCCCGCAGGCTAGTCGAGTAAAAACAAGTGCGAGAGGATGCATCCCGCAGGCTAGTCGAGTAAAAACACGTGCGAGAGGATGCATCCCGCAGGCTAGTCGAGTAAAAACACGTGCGAGAGGATGCATCCCGCAGGCTAGTCGAGTAAAAACACGTGCGAGAGGATGCATCCCGCAGGCTAGTCGAGTAAAAACACGTGCGAGAGGATGCACCCCGCAGGCTAGTCGAGTAAAAACACGTGCGAGAGGATGCATCCCGCAAGCTACTCGAGTAAAAACACGTGCGAGAGGATGCATCCCGCAGGCTAGTCGAGTAAAAACACGTGCGAGAGGATGCATCCCGCAGGCTAGTCGAGTAAAAACACGTGCGAGAGGATGCATCCCGCAGGCTAGTCGAGTTAAAAACACGTGCGAGAGGATGCATCCCGCAGGCTAGTCGAGTAAAGACACGTTTGAGAGGATGCGTCCCGCAGGCTAGTCGAGCAAAAACACGTGCGAGAGGATGCATCCCACAGGCTAGTCGAGTAAAAACACGTGCGAGAAGATGCATCCCGCAGGCTAGTCGAGTGAAAAACACGTGCGAGTGGTTGCGTCCCGCAGGCTAGTCGAGCAAAAACACGTGCGAGAGGATGCATCCCGCAGCCTAGACGAGTAAAAACACGTGCGAGAGGATGCATCCCGCAGGCTAGTCGAGTAAAAACACGTGCGAGAGGATGCATCCCGCAGGCTAGTCGAGTTAAAACACGTGCGAGAGGATGCATCCCGCAGGCTAGTCGAGTAAAAACACGTGCGAGAGGATGCATCCCGCAGGCTAGTCGGGCAAAAACACGTGCGAGAGGATGCACCCCGCAGGCTAGTCGAGTAAAAACACGTGCGAGAGGATGCATCCCGCAGGCTAGTCGAGTAAAAACACGTGCGAGAGGATGCATCCCGCAGGCTAGTCGGGCAAAAACACGTGCGAGAGGATGCACCCCGCAGGCTAGTCGAGTAAAAACACGTGCGAGAGGATGCATCCCGCATGCTACTCGAGTAAAAACACGTGCGAGAAGATGCATCCCGCAGGCTAGTCGAGTAAAAACACGTGCGAGAGGATGCATCCCGCAGGCTAGTCGAGTAAAAACACGTGCGAGAGGATGCATCCCGCAGGCTAGTCGAGTAAAAACACGTGCGAGAGGATGCACCCCGCAGGCTAGTCGAGTAAAAGCACGTGCGAGAGGATGCATCCCGCAGGCTAGTCGAGTAAAAACACGTGCGAGAGGATGCATCCCGCAGGCTAGTCGAGTAAAAACACGTGCGAGAGGATGCACCCCGCAGGCTAGTCGAGTAAAAACACGTGCGAGAGGATGCTTCCGCAGGCTACTCGAGTAAAAACACGTGCGAGAGGATGCATCCCGCAGGCTAGTCGAGTAAAAACACGTGCGAGAGCATGCATCCCGCAGGCTAGTCGAGTAAAAACACGTGCGAGAGGATGCATCCCGCAGGCTAGTCGAGTAAAAACACGTGCGAGAGGATGCATCCCGCAGGCTAGTCGAGTAAAAACACGTGCGAGAGCATGCATCCCGCAGGCTAGTCGAGTAAAAACACGTGCGAGAGGATGCATCCCGCAGGCTAGTCGAGTAAAAACACGTGCGAGAGGATGCATCCTGCAGGCTAGTCGAGTAAAAACACGTGCGAGAGGATGCATCCCGCAGGCTAGTCGTGTAAAAACACGTGCGAGAGGATACATCCCGCAGGCTAGTCGAGTGAAAAACACGTGCGAGTGGTTGCGTCCCGCAGGCTAGTCGAGCAAAAACACGTGCGAGAGGATGCATCCCGCAGCCTAGACGAGTAAAAACACGTGCGAGAAGATGCATCCCGCAGGCTAGTCGAGTGAAAAACACGTGCGAGTGGTTGCGTCCCGCAGGCTAGTCGAGCAAAAACACGTGCGAGAGGATGCATCCCGCAGGCTAGTCGAGTAAGAACACGTGCGAGAGGATGCATCCCGCAGGCTAGTCGAGTAAAAACACGTGCGAGAGGATGCATCCCGCAGCTTAGACGAGTAAAAACACGTGCGAGAGGATGCATCCCGCAGGCTACTCGAGTAAAAACACGTGCGAGAGGATGCATCCCGCAGGCTAGTCGAGTAAAAACACGTGCGAGAGGATGCATCCCGCAGCCTAGACGAGTAAAAACACGTGCGAGAGGATGCATCCCGCATGCTACTCGAGTAAAAACACGTGCGAGAAGATGCATCCCGCAGGCTAGTCGAGTAAAAACACGTGCGAGAGGTTGCATCCCGCAGGCTAGTCGAGTAAAAACACGTGCGAGAGGATGCACCCCGCAGGCTAGTCGAGTAAAAACACGTGCGAGAGGATGCATCCCGCAGGCTACTCGAGTAAAAACACGTGCGAGAGGATGCATCCCGCAGGCTAGTCGAGTAAAAACACGTGCGAGAGGATGCATCCCGCAGGCTAGTCGAGTAAAAACACGTGCGAGAGGATGCATCCCGCAGGCTAGTCGAGTAAAAACACGTGCGAGACGATGCATCCCGCAGCCTAGACGAGTAAAAACACGTGCGAGAGGATGCATCCCGCAGGCTAGACGAGTAAAAACACGTGCGAGAGGATGCATCCCGCAGGCTAGTCGAGTAAAAACACGTGCGAGACGATGCATCCCGCAGCCTAGACGAGTAAAAACACGTGCGAGAGGATGCATCCCGCAGGCTAGTCGAGTAAAAACACGTGCGAGAGGATGCATCCCGCAGGCTAGTCGAGTAAAAACACGTGCGAGAGGATGCATCCCGCAGGCTAGTCGAGTAAAAACACGTGCGAGAGGATGCACCCCGCAGGCTAGTCGAGTAAAAACACGTGCGAGAGGATGCATCCCGCAGGCTACTCGAGTAAAAACACGTGCGAGAGGATGCATCCCGCAGGCTAGTCGAGTAAAAACACGTGCGAGAGGATGCATCCCGCAGGCTAGTCGAGTAAAAACACGTGCGAGAGGATGCATCCCGCAGGCTAGCCGAGTAAAAACACGTGCGAGAGGATGCATCCCGCAGGCTAGTCGAGTAAAAACACGTGCGAGAGGATGCATCCCGCAGGCTAGTCGAGTAAAAAACACGTGCGAGAGGATGCATCCCGCAGGCTAGTCGAGTAAAAACACGTGCGAGAGGATGCATCCCGCAGGCTAGTCGTGTAAAAACACGTGCGAGAGGATGCATCCCGCAGGCTAGTCGAGTAAAAACACGTTTGAGAGGATGCGTCCCGCAGGCTAGTCGAGCAAAAACACGTGCGAGAGGATGCATCCCGCAGGCTAGTCGAGTAAAAACACGTGCGAGAAGATGCATCCCGCAGGCTAGTCGAGTGAAAAACACGTGCGAGTGGTTGCGTCCCGCAGGCTAGTCGAGCAAAAACACGTGCGAGATGATGCATCCCGCAGCCTAGACGAGTAAAAACACGTGCGAGAGGATGCATCCCGCAGGCTAGTCGAGTAAAAACACGTGCGAGAGGATGCATCCCGCAGGCTAGTCGAGTAAAAACACGTGCGAGAGGATGCATCCCGCAGGCTAGTCGAGTAAAAACACGTGCGAGAGGATGCATCCCGCAGGCTAGTCGGGCAAAAACACGTGCGAGAGGATGCACCCCGCAGGCTAGTCGAGTAAAAACACGTGCGAGAGGATGCATCCCGCATGCTACTCGAGTAAAAACACGTGCGAGAAGATGCATCCCGCAGGCTAGTCGAGTAAAAACACGTGCGAGAGGATGCATCCCGCAGGCTAGTCGAGTAAAAACACGTGCGAGAGGATGCATCCCGCAGGCTAGTCGAGTAAAAACACGTGCGAGAGGATGCACCCCGCAGGCTAGTCGAGTAAAAACACGTGCGAGAGCATGTATCCCGCAGGCTAGTCGAATAAAAACACGTGCGAGAGGATGCATCCCGCAGGCTAGTCGAGTAAAAACACGTGCGAGAGGATGCATCCGCAGGTTAGTCGAGTAAAAACACGTGCGAGAGGATGCTTCCCGCAGGCTAGTCGAGTAAAAACACGTGCGGGAGGATGCATCCCGCAGGCTAGTCGAGTAAAAACACGTGCGAGAGGATGCATCCCGCAGGCTAGTCGAGTAAAAACACGTGCGAGAGGTTGCATCCCGCAGGCTAGTCGAGTAAAAACACGTGCGAGAGGATGCACCCCGCAGGCTAGTCGAGTAAAAACACGTGCGAGAGGATGCATCCCGCAGGCTACTCGAGTAAAAACACGTGCGAGAGGATGCATCCCGCAGGCTAGTCGAGTAAAAACACGTGCGAGAGGATGCATCCCGCAGGCTAGTCGGGCAAAAACACGTGCGAGAGGATGCACCCCGCAGGGCTAGTCGAGTAAAAACACGTGCGAGAGGATGCATCCCGCATGCTACTCGAGTAAAAACACGTGCGAGAAGATGCATCCCGCAGGCTAGTCGAGTAAAAACACGTGCGAGAGGATGCATCCCGCAGGCTAGTCGAGTAAAAACACGTGCGAGAGGATGCATCCCGCAGGCTAGTCGAGTAAAAACACGTGCGAGAGGATGCACCCCGCAGGCTAGTCGAGTAAAAGCACGTGCGAGAGGATGCATCCCGCAGGCTAGTCGAGTAAAAACACGTGCGAGAGGATGCATCCCGCAGGCTAGTCGAGTAAAAACACGTGCGAGAGGATGCACCCCGCAGGCTAGTCGAGTAAAAACACGTGCGAGAGGATGCTTCCCGCAGGCTACTCGAGTAAAAACACGTGCGAGAGGATGCATCCCGCAGGCTAGTCGAGTAAAAACACGTGCGAGAGGATGCATCCCGCAGGCTAGTCGAGTAAAAACACGTGCGAGAGGATGCATCCCGCAGGCTAGTCGAGTAAAAACACGTGCGAGAGGATGCATCCCGCAGGCTAGTCGAGCAAAAACACGTGCGAGAGGATGCATCCCGCAGGCTAGTCGTGTAAAAACACGTGCGAGAGGATACATCCCGCAGGCTAGTCGAGTAAAAACACGTTTGAGAGGATGCGTCCCGCAGGCTAGTCGAGCAAAAACACGTGCGAGAGGATGCATCCCGCAGGCTAGTCGAGTAAAAACACGTGCGAGAAGATGCATCCCGCAGGCTAGTCGAGTGAAAAACACGTGCGAGAAGATGCATCCCGCAGGCTAGTCGAGTAAAAACACGTGCGAGAGGATGCATCCCGCAGGCTAGTCGAGTAAAAACACGTGCGAGAGGATGCATCCCGCAGGCTAGTCGGGCAAAAACACGTGCGAGAGGATGCACCCCGCAGGATAGTCGAGTAAAAACACGTGCAAGAGGATGCATCCCGCATGCTACTCGAGTAAAAACACGTGCGAGAGGATGCATCCCGCAGGCTAGTCGAGTAAAAACACGTGCGAGAGGATGCATCCCGCAGGCTAGTCGAGTAAAAACACGTGCGAGAGGATGCATCCCGCAGGCTAGTCGAGTAAAAACACGTGCGAGAAGATGCACCCCGCAGGCTAGTCGAGTAAAAACACGTGCGAGAGGATGTATCCCGCAGGCTAGTCGAGTAAAAACACGTGCGAGAGGATGCATCCCGCAGGCTAGTCGAGTAAAAACACGTGCGAGAGGATGCATCCCGCAGGTTAGTCGAGTAAAAACACGTGCGAGAGGATGCTTCCCGCAGGCTAGTCGAGTAAAAACACGTGCGGGAGGATGCATCCCGCAGGCTAGTCGAGTAAAAACACGTGCGAGAGGATGCATCCCGCAGGCTAGTCGAGTAAAAACACGTGCGAGAGGTTGCATCCCGCAGGCTAGTCGAGTAAAAACACGTGCGAGAGGATGCACCCCGCAGGCTAGTCGAGTAAAAACACGTGCGAGAGGATGCATCCCGCAGGCTACTCGAGTAAAAACACGTGCGAGAGGATGCATCCCGCAGGCTAGTCGAGTAAAAACACGTGCGAGAGGATGCATCCCGCAGGCTAGTCGAGTAAAAACACGTGCGAGAGGATGCATCCCGCAGGCTAGTCGAGTAAAAACACGTGCGAGACGATGCATCCCGCAGCCTAGACGAGTAAAAACACGTGCGAGAGGATGCATCCCGCAGGCTAGTCGAGTAAAAACACGTGCGAGAGGATGCATCCCGCAGGCTAGTCGAGTAAAAACACGTGCGAGAGGATGCATCCCGCAGGCTAGTCGAGTAAAAACACGTGCGAGAGGATGCACCCCGCAGGCTAGTCGAGTAAAAACACGTGCGAGAGGATGCATCCCGCAGGCTACTCGAGTAAAAACACGTGCGAGAGGATGCATCCCGCAGGCTAGTCGAGTAAAAACACGTGCGAGAGGATGCATCCCGCAGGCTAGTCGAGTAAAAACACGTGCGAGAGGATGCATCCCGCAGGCTAGCCGAGTAAAAACACGTGCGAGAGGATGCATCCCGCAGGCTAGTCGAGTAAAAACACGTGCGAGAGGATGCATCCCGCAGGCTAGTCGAGTAAAAACACGTGCGAGAGGATGCATCCCGCAGGCTAGCCGAGTAAAAACACGTGCGAGAGGATGCATCCCGCAGGCTAGTCGAGTAAAAACACGTGCGAGAGGATGCATCCCGCAGGCTAGTCGAGTAAAAACACGTGCGAGAGGATGCATCCCGCAGGCTAGTCGAGTAAAAACACGTGCGAGAGGATGCATCCCGCAGGCTAGTCGTGTAAAAACACGTGCGAGAGGATGCATCCCGCAGGCTAGTCGAGTAAAAACACGTTTGAGAGGATGCGTCCCGCAGGCTAGTCGAGCAAAAACACGTGCGAGAGGATGCATCCCGCAGGCTAGTCGAGTAAAAACACGTGCGAGAAGATGCATCCCGCAGGCTAGTCGAGTGAAAAACACGTGCGAGTGGTTGCGTCCCGCAGGCTAGTCGAGCAAAAACACGTGCGAGATGATGCATCCCGCAGCCTAGACGAGTAAAAACACGTGCGAGAGGATGCATCCCGCAGGCTAGTCGAGTAAAAACACGTGCGAGAGGATGCATCCCGCAGGCTAGTCGAGTAAAAACACGTGCGAGAGGATGCATCCCGCAGGCTAGTCGAGTAAAAACACGTGCGAGAGGATGCATCCCGCAGGCTAGTCGGGCAAAAACACGTGCGAGAGGATGCACCCCGCAGGCTAGTCGAGTAAAAACACGTGCGAGAGGATGCATCCCGCATGCTACTCGAGTAAAAACACGTGCGAGAAGATGCATCCCGCAGGCTAGTCGAGTAAAAACACGTGCGAGAGGATGCATCCCGCAGGCTAGTCGAGTAAAAACACGTGCGAGAGGATGCATCCCGCAGGCTAGTCGAGTAAAAACACGTGCGAGAGGATGCACCCCGCAGGCTAGTCGAGTAAAAACACGTGCGAGAGCATGTATCCCGCAGGCTAGTCGAATAAAAACACGTGCGAGAGGATGCATCCCGCAGGCTAGTCGAGTAAAAACACGTGCGAGAGGATGCATCCCGCAGGTTAGTCGAGTAAAAACACGTGCGAGAGGATGCTTCCCGCAGGCTAGTCGAGTAAAAACACGTGCGGGAGGATGCATCCCGCAGGCTAGTCGAGTAAAAACACGTGCGAGAGGATGCATCCCGCAGGCTAGTCGAGTAAAAACACGTGCGAGAGGTTGCATCCCGCAGGCTAGTCGAGTAAAAACACGTGCGAGAGGATGCACCCCGCAGGCTAGTCGAGTAAAAACACGTGCGAGAGGATGCATCCCGCAGGCTACTCGAGTAAAAACACGTGCGAGAGGATGCATCCCGCAGGCTAGTCGAGTAAAAACACGTGCGAGAGGATGCATCCCGCAGCCTAGACGAGTGAAAAACACGTGCGAGAGGATGCATCCCGCAGGCTAGTCGAGTAAAAACACGTGCGAGAGGATGCATCCGCAGGCTAGTCGAGTAAAAACACGTGCGAGAGGATGCATCCCGCAGGCTAGTCGAGTAAAAACACGTGCGAGAGGATGCATCCCGCAGGCTAGTCGGGCAAAAACACGTGCGAGAGGATGCACCCCGCAGGCTAGTCGAGTAAAAACACGTGCGAGAGGATGCATCCCGCATGCTACTCGAGTAAAAACACGTGCGAGAAGATGCATCCCGCAGGCTAGTCGAGTAAAAACACGTGCGAGAGGATGCATCCCGCAGGCTAGTCGAGTAAAAACACGTGCGAGAGGATGCATCCCGCAGGCTAGTCGAGTAAAAACACGTGCGAGAGGATGCACCCCGCAGGCTAGTCGAGTAAAAGCACGTGCGAGAGGATGCATCCCGCAGGCTAGTCGAGTAAAAACACGTGCGAGAGGATGCATCCCGCAGGCTAGTCGAGTAAAAACACGTGCGAGAGGATGCACCCCGCAGGCTAGTCGAGTAAAAACACGTGCGAGAGGATGCTTCCCGCAGGCTACTCGAGTAAAAACACGTGCGAGAGGATGCATCCCGCAGGCTAGTCGAGTAAAAACACGTGCGAGAGGATGCATCCCGCAGGCTAGTCGAGTAAAAACACGTGCGAGAGGATGCATCCCGCAGGCTAGTCGAGTAAAAACACGTGCGAGAGGATGCATCCCGCAGGCTAGTCGAGCAAAAACACGTGCGAGAGGATGCATCCCGCAGGCTAGTCGAGTAAAAACATGTGCGAGAAGATGCATCCCGCAGGCTAGTCGAGTGAAAAACACGTGCGAGTGGTTGCGTCCCGCAGGCTAGTCGAGCAAAAACACGTGCGAGAGGATGCATCCCGCAGCCTAGACGAGTAAAAACACGTGCGAGAGGATGCATCCCGCAGGCTAGTCGAGTAAAAACACGTGCGAGAGGATGCATCCCGCAGGCTAGTCGAGTAAAAACACGTGCGAGAGGATGCATCCCGCAGGCTAGTCGAGTAAAAACACGTGCGAGAGGATGCACCCCGCAGGCTAGTCGAGTAAAAACACGTGCGAGAGGATGCATCCCGCAGGCTACTCGAGTAAAAACACGTGCGAGAGGATGCATCCCGCAGGCTAGTCGAGTAAAAACACGTGCGAGAGGATGCATCCCGCAGGCTAGTCGAGTAAAAACACGTGCGAGAGGATGCATCCCGCAGGCTAGCCGAGTAAAAACACGTGCGAGAGGATGCATCCCGCAGGCTAGTCGAGTAAAAACACGTGCGAGAGGATGCATCCCGCAGGCTAGTCGAGTAAAAACACGTGCGAGAGGATGCATCCCGCAGGCTAGTCGAGTAAAAACACGTGCGAGAGGATGCATCCCGCAGGCTAGTCGTGTAAAAACACGTGCGAGAGGATGCATCCCGCAGGCTAGTCGAGTAAAAACACGTTTGAGAGGATGCGTCCCGCAGGCTAGTCGAGCAAAAACACGTGCGAGAGGATGCATCCCGCAGGCTAGTCGAGTAAAAACACGTGCGAGAAGATGCATCCCGCAGGCTAGTCGAGTGAAAAACACGTGCGAGAAGATGCATCCCGCAGGCTAGTCGAGTAAAAACACGTGCGAGAGGATGCATCCCGCAGGCTAGTCGAGTAAAAACACGTGCGAGAGGATGCATCCCGCAGGCTAGTCGGGCAAAAACACGTGCGAGAGGATGCACCCCGCAGGATAGTCGAGTAAAAACACGTGCGAGAGGATGCATCCCGCATGCTACTCGAGTAAAAACACGTGCGAGAGGATGCATCCCGCAGGCTAGTCGAGTAAAAACACGTGCGAGAGGATGCATCCCGCAGGCTAGTCGAGTAAAAACACGTGCGAGAGGATGCATCCCGCAGGCTAGTCGAGTAAAAACACGTGCGAGAAGATGCACCCCGCAGGCTAGTCGAGTAAAAACACGTGCGAGAGGATGTATCCCGCAGGCTAGTCGAGTAAAAACACGTGCGAGAGGATGCATCCCGCAGGCTAGTCGAGTAAAAACACGTGCGAGAGGATGCATCCCGCAGGTTAGTCGAGTAAAAACACGTGCGAGAGGATGCTTCCCGCAGGCTAGTCGAGTAAAAACACGTGCGGGAGGATGCATCCCGCAGGCTAGTCGAGTAAAAACACGTGCGAGAGGATGCATCCCGCAGGCTAGTCGAGTAAAAACACGTGCGAGAGGTTGCATCCCGCAGGCTAGTCGAGTAAAAACACGTGCGAGAGGATGCACCCCGCAGGCTAGTCGAGTAAAAACACGTGCGAGAGGATGCATCCCGCAGGCTACTCGAGTAAAAACACGTGCGAGAGGATGCATCCCGCAGGCTAGTCGAGTAAAAACACGTGCGAGAGGATGCATCCCGCAGGCTAGTCGAGTAAAAACACGTGCGAGAGGATGCATCCCGCAGGCTAGTCGAGTAAAAACACGTGCGAGACGATGCATCCCGCAGCCTAGACGAGTAAAAACACGTGCGAGAGGATGCATCCCGCAGGCTAGTCGAGTAAAAACACGTGCGAGAGGATGCATCCCGCAGGCTAGTCGAGTAAAAACACGTGCGAGAGGATGCATCCCGCAGGCTACTCGAGTAAAAACACGTGCGAGAAGATGCATCCCGCAGGCTAGTCGAGTAAAAACACGTGCGAGAGGATGCATCCCGCAGGCTAGTCGAGTAAAAACACGTGCGAGAGGATGCATCCCGCAGGCTAGTCGAGTAAAAACACGTGCGAGAAGATGCACCCCGCAGGCTAGTCGAGTAAAAGCACGTGCGAGAGGATGCATCCCGCAGGCTAGTCGAGTAAAAACACGTGCGAGAGGATGCATCCCGCAGGCTAGTCGAGTAAAAACACGTGCGAGAGGATGCACCCCGCAGGCTAGTCGAGTAAAAACACGTTTGAGAGGATGCGTCCCGCAGGCTAGTCGAGTAAAAACACGTGCGAGAGGATGCATCCCGCAGGCTAGTCGAGCAAAAACACGTGCGAGAGGATGCATCCCGCAGGCTAGTCGAGTAAAAACACGTGCAAGAGGATGCACCCCGCAGGCTAGTCGAGTAAAAACACGTGCGAGAGGATGCTTCCCGCAGGCTAGTCGAGTAAAAACACGAGCGGGAGGATGCATCCCGCAGGCTAGTCGAGTAAAAACACGTGCGAGAGGATGCATCCCGCAGGCTAGTCGAGTAAAAACACGTGCGAGAGGATGCTTCCCGCAGGCTAGTCGAGTAAAAACACGTGCGAGAGGATGCATCCCGCAGGCTAGTCGTGTAAAAACACGTGCGAGAGGATGCATCCCGCAGGCTAGTCGAGTAAAAACACGTTTGAGAGGATGCGTCCCGCAGGCTAGTCGAGCAAAAACACGTGCGAGAGGATGCATCCCGCAGGCTAGTCGAGTAAAAACACGTGCGAGAAGATGCATCCCGCAGGCTAGTCGAGTGAAAAACACGTGCGAGTGGTTGCGTCCCGCAGGCTAGTCGAGCAAAAACACGTGCGAGAGGATGCATCCCGCAGCCTAGACGAGTAAAAACACGTGCGAGAGGATGCATCCCGCAGGCTAGTCGAGTAAAAACACGTGCGAGAGGATGCATCCCGCAGGCTAGTCGAGTAAAAACACGTGCGAGAGGATGCATCCCGCAGGCTAGTCGAGTAAAAACACGTGCGAGAGGATGCATCCCGCAGGCTAGTCGGGCAAAAACACGTGCGAGAGGATGCACCCCGCAGGATAGTCGAGTAAAAACACGTGCGAGAGGATGCATCCCGCATGCTACTCGAGTAAAAACACGTGCGAGAGGATGCATCCCGCAGGCTAGTCGAGTAAAAACACGTGCGAGAGGATGCATCCCGCAGGCTAGTCGAGTAAAAACACGTGCGAGAGGATGCATCCCGCAGGCTAGTCGAGTAAAAACACGTGCGAGAAGATGCACCCCGCAGGCTAGTCGAGTAAAAACACGTGCGAGAGGATGTATCCCGCAGGCTAGTCGAGTAAAAACACGTGCGAGAGGATGCATCCCGCAGGCTAGTCGAGTAAAAACACGTGCGAGAGGATGCATCCCGCAGGTTAGTCGAGTAAAAACACGTGCGAGAGGATGCTTCCCGCAGGCTAGTCGAGTAAAAACACGTGCGGGAGGATGCATCCCGCAGGCTAGTCGAGTAAAAACACGTGCGAGAGGATGCATCCCGCAGGCTAGTCGAGTAAAAACACGTGCGAGAGGTTGCATCCCGCAGGCTAGTCGAGTAAAAACACGTGCGAGAGGATGCACCCCGCAGGCTAGTCGAGTAAAAACACGTGCGAGAGGATGCATCCCGCAGGCTACTCGAGTAAAAACACGTGCGAGAGGATGCATCCCGCAGGCTAGTCGAGTAAAAACACGTGCGAGAGGATGCATCCCGCAGGCTAGTCGAGTAAAAACACGTGCGAGAGGATGCATCCCGCAGGCTAGTCGAGTAAAAACACGTGCGAGACGATGCATCCCGCAGCCTAGACGAGTAAAAACACGTGCGAGAGGATGCATCCCGCAGGCTAGTCGAGTAAAAACACGTGCGAGAGGATGCATCCCGCAGGCTAGTCGAGTAAAAACACGTGCGAGAGGATGCATCCCGCAGGCTACTCGAGTAAAAACACGTGCGAGAAGATGCATCCCGCAGGCTAGTCGAGTAAAAACACGTGCGAGAGGATGCATCCCGCAGGCTAGTCGAGTAAAAACAAGTGCGAGAGGATGCATCCCGCAGGCTAGTCGAGTAAAAACACGTGCGAGAGGATGCACCCCGCAGGCTAGTCGAGTAAAAGCACGTGCGAGAGGATGCATCCCGCAGGCTAGTCGAGTAAAAACACGTGCGAGAGGATGCATCCCGCAGGCTAGTCGAGTAAAAACACGTGCGAGAGGATGCACCCCGCAGGCTAGTCGAGTAAAAACACGTTTGAGAGGATGCGTCCCGCAGGCTAGTCGAGTAAAAACACGTGCGAGAGGATGCATCCCGCAGGCTAGTCGAGCAAAAACACGTGCGAGAGGATGCATCCCGCAGGCTAGTCGAGTAAAAACACGTGCAAGAGGATGCACCCCGCAGGCTAGTCGAGTAAAAACACGTGCGAGAGGATGCTTCCCGCAGGCTAGTCGAGTAAAAACACGAGCGGGAGGATGCATCCCGCAGGCTAGTCGAGTAAAAACACGTGCGAGAGGATGCATCCCGCAGGCTAGTCGAGTAAAAACACGTGCGAGAGGATGCTTCCCGCAGGCTAGTCGAGTAAAAACACGTGCGAGAGGATGCATCCCGCAGGCTAGTCGTGTAAAAACACGTGCGAGAGGATGCATCCCGCAGGCTAGTCGAGTAAAAACACGTTTGAGAGGATGCGTCCCGCAGGCTAGTCGAGCAAAAACACGTGCGAGAGGATGCATCCCGCAGGCTAGTCGAGTAAAAACACGTGCGAGAAGATGCATCCCGCAGGCTAGTCGAGTGAAAAACACGTGCGAGTGGTTGCGTCCCGCAGGCTAGTCGAGCAAAAACACGTGCGAGAGGATGCATCCCGCAGCCTAGACGAGTAAAAACACGTGCGAGAGGATGCATCCCGCAGGCTAGTCGAGTAAAAACACGTGCGAGAGGATGCATCCCGCAGGCTAGTCGAGTAAAAACACGTGCGAGAGGATGCATCCCGCAGGCTAGTCGAGTAAAAACACTTGCGAGAGGATGCATCCCGCAGGCTAGTCGGGCAAAAACACGTGCGAGAGGATGCACCCCGCAGGCTAGTCGAGTAAAAACACGTGCGAGAAGATGCATCCCGCAGGCTAGTCGAGTAAAAACACGTGCGAGAGGATGCATCCCGCAGGCTAGTCGAGTAAAAACACGTGCGAGAGGATGCATCCCGCAGGCTAGTCGAGTAAAAACACGTGCGAGAGGATGCACCCCGCAGGCTAGTCGAGTAAAAACACGTGCGAGAGGATGCATCCCGCAGGCTAGTCGAGTAAAAACACGTGCGAGAGGATGCATCCCGCAGGTTAGTCGAGTAAAAACACGTGCGAGAGGATGCTTCCCGCAGGCTAGTCGAGTAAAAACACGTGCGGGAGGATGCATCCCGCAGGCTAGTCGAGTAAAAACACGTGCGAGAGGATGCATCCCGCAGGCTAGTCGAGTAAAAACACGTGCGAGAGGTTGCATCCCGCAGGCTAGTCGAGTAAAAACACGTGCGAGAGGATGCATCCCGCAGGCTAGTCGAGTAAAAACACTTGCGAGAGGATGCATCCCGCAGGCTAGTCGGGCAAAAACACGTGCGAGAGGATGCACCCCGCAGGCTAGTCGAGTAAAAACACGTGCGAGAAGATGCATCCCGCAGGCTAGTCGAGTAAAAACACGTGCGAGAGGATGCATCCCGCAGGCTAGTCGAGTAAAAACACGTGCGAGAGGATGCATCCCGCAGGCTAGTCGAGTAAAAACACGTGCGAGAGGATGCACCCCGCAGGCTAGTCGAGTAAAAACACGTGCGAGAGGATGCATCCCGCAGGCTAGTCGAGTAAAAACACGTGCGAGAGGATGCATCCCGCAGGTTAGTCGAGTAAAAACACGTGCGAGAGGATGCTTCCCGCAGGCTAGTCGAGTAAAAACACGTGCGGGAGGATGCATCCCGCAGGCTAGTCGAGTAAAAACACGTGCGAGAGGATGCATCCCGCAGGCTAGTCGAGTAAAAACACGTGCGAGAGGTTGCATCCCGCAGGCTAGTCGAGTAAAAACACGTGCGAGAGGATGCACCCCGCAGGCTAGTCGAGTAAAAACACGTGCGAGAGGATGCATCCCGCAGGCTACTCGAGTAAAAACACGTGCGAGAGGATGCATCCCGCAGGCTAGTCGAGTAAAAACACGTGCGAGAGGATGCATCCTGCAGGCTAGTCGAGTAAAAACACGTGCGAGAGGATGCATCCCGCAGGCTAGTCGAGCAAAAACACGTGCGAGAGGATGCATCCCGCAGGCTAGTCGAGTAAAAACACGTGCAAGAGGATGCACCCCGCAGGCTAGTCGAGTAAAAACACGTGCGAGAGGATGCTTCCCGCAGGCTAGTCGAGTCAAAAACACGAGCGGGAGGATGCATCCCGCAGGCTAGTCGAGTAAAAACACGTGCGAGAGGATGCATCCGCAGGCTAGTCGAGTAAAAACACGTGCGAGAGGATGCTTCCCGCAGGCTAGTCGAGTAAAAACACGTGCGAGAGGATGCATCCCGCAGGCTAGTCGTGTAAAAACACGTGCGAGAGGATGCATCCCGCAGGCTAGTCGAGTAAAAACACGTTTGAGAGGATTGCGTCCCCGCAGGCTAGTCGAGCAAAAACACGTGCGAGAGGATGCATCCCGCAGGCTAGTCGAGTAAAAACACGTGCGAGAAGATGCATCCCGCAGGCTAGTCGAGTGAAAAACACGTGCGAGTGGTTGCGTCCCGCAGGCTAGTCGAGCAAAAAACACGTGCGAGAGGATGCATCCCGCAGCCTAGACGAGTAAAAACACGTGCGAGAGGATGCATCCCGCAGGCTAGTCGAGTAAAAACACGTGCGAGAGGATGCATCCCGCAGGCTAGTCGAGTAAAAACACGTGCGAGAGGATGCATCCCGCAGGCTAGTCGAGTAAAAACACGTGCGAGAGGATGCATCCCGCAGGCTAGTCGGTCAAAAACACGTGCGAGAGGATGCATCCCGCAGGCTAGTCGAGTAAAAACACGTGCGAGAGGATGCATCCCGCAGGCTAGTCGAGTAAAAACACGTGCGAGAGGATGCATCCCGCAGGCTAGTCGAGTAAAAACACGTGCGAGAGGATGCATCCCGCAGGCTAGTCGAGTAAAAACACGTGCGAGAGGTATGCATCCCGCAGGTTACTCCTAGTAAAAACACGTGCGAGAGGATGCATCCCGCAGGTTAGTCGAGTAAAAACACGTGCGAGAGGATGCTTCCCGCAGGCTAGTCGAGTAAAAACACGTGCGGAAGGATGCATCCCGCAGGTCTAGTCGAGTAAAAACACGTGCGAGAGGATGCATCCCGCAGGCTAGTCGAGATCAAAAACACGTGCGAGAGGATGCATCCCGCAGGCTAGTCGAGTAAAACACGTGCGAGGTTGCATCCCGCAGGCTAGTCGAGTAAAAACACGTGCGAGAGGATGCATCCCGCAGGCTAGTCGAGTAAAAACACTTGCGAGAGGATGCATCCCGCAGGCTAGTCGGGCAAAAACACGTGCGAGAGGATGCACCCCGCAGGCTAGTCGAGTAAAAACACGTGCGAGAAGATGCATCCCGCAGGCTAGTCGAGTAAAAACACGTGCGAGAGGATGCATCCCGCAGGCTAGTCGAGTAAAAACACGTGCGAGAGGATGCATCCCGCAGGCTAGTCGAGTAAAAACACGTGCGAGAGGATGCACCCCGCAGGCTAGTCGAGTAAAAACACGTGCGAGAGGATGCATCCCGCAGGCTAGTCGAGTAAAAACACGTGCGAGAGGATGCATCCCGCAGGTTAGTCGAGTAAAAACACGTGCGAGAGGATGCTTCCCGCAGGCTAGTCGAGTAAAAACACGTGCGGGAGGATGCATCCCGCAGGCTAGTCGAGTAAAAACACGTGCGAGAGGATGCATCCCGCAGGCTAGTCGAGTAAAAACACGTGCGAGAGGTTGCATCCCGCAGGCTAGTCGAGTAAAAACACGTGCGAGAGGATGCACCCCGCAGGCTAGTCGAGTAAAAACACGTGCGAGAGGATGCATCCCGCAGGCTACTCGAGTAAAAACACGTGCGAGAGGATGCATCCCGCAGGCTAGTCGAGTAAAAACACGTGCGAGAGGATGCATCCTGCAGGCTAGTCGAGTAAAAACACGTGCGAGAGGATGCATCCCGCAGGCTAGTCGAGTAAAAACACGTGCGAGAGGATGCATCCTGCAGGCTAGTCGAGTAAAAACACGTGCGAGAGGATGCATCCCGCAGGCTAGTCGAGTAAAAACACGTGCGAGACGATGCATCCCGCAGCCTAGACGAGTAAAAACACGAGCGAGAGGATGCATCCCGCAGGCTAGTCGAGTAAAAACACGTGCGAGAGGTTGCATCCCGCAGGCTAGTCGAGTAAAAACACGTGCGAGAGGATGCATCCCGCAGGCTAGTCGAGTAAAAACACGTGCGAGAGGATGCATCCCGCAGGCTAGTCGAGTAAAAACCCGTGCGAGAGGATGCATCCCGCAGGCTAGTCGAGTAAAAACACGTGCGAGAGGATGCATCCCGCAGGCTAGTCGAGTAAAAACACGTGCAAGAGGATGCACCCCGCAGGCTAGTCGAGTAAAAACACGTGCGAGAGGATGCATCCCGCAGGTTAGTCGAGTAAAAACACGTGCGAGAGGATGCTTCCCGCAGGCTAGTCGAGTAAAAACACGTGCGGGAGGATGCATCCCGCAGGCTAGTCGAGTAAAAACACGTGCGAGAGGATGCATCCCGCAGGCTAGTCGAGTAAAAACACGTGCGAGAGGTTGCATCCCGCAGGCTAGTCGAGTAAAAACACGTGCGAGAGGATGCACCCCGCAGGCTAGTCGAGTAAAAACACGTGCGAGAGGATGCATCCCGCAGGCTACGTCGAGTAAAAACACGTGCGAGAGGATGCATCCCGCAGGCTAGTCGAGTAAAAACACGTGCGAGAGGATGCATCCCGCAGGCTACTCGAGTAAAAACACGTGCGAGAGGATGCATCCCGCAGGCTAGTCGAGTAAAAACACGTGCGAGAGGATGCATCCCGCAGGCTAGTCGAGTAAAAACACGTGCGAGAGGATGCATCCCGCAGGCTAGTCGAGTAAAAACACGTGCGAGACGATGCATCCCGCAGCCTAGACGAGTAAAAACACGTGCGAGAGGATGCATCCCGCAGGCTAGTCGAGTAAAAACACGTGCGAGAGGATGCATCCCGCAGGCTAGTCGAGTAAAAACACGTGCGAGAGGATGCATCCCGCAGGCTAGTCGAGTAAAAACACGTGCGAGAGGCATGCACCCCGCAGGCTAGTCGAGTAAAAACACGTGCGAGAGGATGCATCCCGCAGGCTAGTCGAGTAAAAACACGTGCGAGAGGATGCATCCCGCAGGCTAGTCGAGTAAAAACACGTGCGAGAGGATGCATCCCGCAGGCTAGTCGAGTAAAAACACGTGCAAGAGGATGCACCCCGCAGGCTAGTCGAGTAAAAACACGTGCGAGAGGATGCATCCCGCAGGTTAGTCGAGTAAAAACACGTGCGAGAGGATGCTTCCCGCAGGCTAGTCGAGTAAAAACACGTGCGGGAGGATGCATCCCGCAGGCTAGTCGAGTAAAAACACGTGCGAGACGATGCATCCCGCAGCCTAGACGAGTAAAAACACGTGCGAGAGGATGCATCCCGCAGGCTAGTCGAGTAAAAACACGTGCGAGAGGATGCATCCCGCAGGCTAGTCGAGTAAAAACACGTGCGAGAGGATGCATCCCGCAGGCTAGTCGAGTAAAAACACGTGCGAGAGGATGCACCCCGCAGGCTAGTCGAGTAAAAACACGTGCGAGAGGATGCATCCCGCAGGCTACTCGAGTAAAAACACGTGCGAGAGGATGCATCCCGCAGGCTAGTCGAGTAAAAACACGTGCGAGAGGATGCATCCCGCAGGCTAGTCGAGTAAAAACACGTGCGAGAGGATGCATCCCGCAGGCTAGCCGAGTAAAAACACGTGCGAGAGGATGCATCCCGCAGGCTAGTCGAGTAAAAACACGTGCGAGAGGATGCATCCCGCAGGCTAGTCGAGTAAAAACACGTGCGAGAGGATGCATCCCGCAGGCTAGTCGAGTAAAAACACGTGCGAGAGGATGCATCCCGCAGGCTAGTCGAGCAAAAACACGTGCGAGAGGATGCATCCCGCAGGCTAGTCGAGTAAAAACACGTTTGAGAGGATGCGTCCCGCAGGCTAGTCGAGCAAAAACACGTGCGAGAGGATGCATCCCGCAGGCTAGTCGAGTAAAAACACGTGCGAGAAGATGCATCCCGCAGGCTAGTCGAGTGAAAAACACGTGCGAGTGGGTTGCGTCCCGCAGGCTAGTCGAGCAAAAACACGTGCGAGAGGATGCATCCCGCAGCCTAGACGAGTAAAAACACGTGCGAGAGGATGCATCCCGCAGGCTAGTCGAGTAAAAACACGTGCGAGAGGATGCATCCCGCAGGCTAGACGAGTAAAAACACGTGCGAGAGGATGCATCCCGCAGGCTAGTCGAGTAAAAACACGTGCGAGAGGATGCATCCCGCAGGCTAGTCGGGCAAAAACACGTGCGAGAGGATGCACCCCGCAGGCTAGTCGAGTAAAAACACGTGCGAGAGGATGCATCCCGCATGCTACTCGAGTAAAAACACGTGCGAGAAGATGCATCCCGCAGGCTAGTCGAGTAAAAACACGTGCGAGAGGATGCATCCCGCAGGCTAGTCGAGTAAAAACACGTGCGAGAGGATGCATCCCGCAGGCTAGTCGAGTAAAAACACGTGCGAGAGGATGCACCCCGCAGGCTAGTCGAGTAAAAACACGTGCGAGAGGATGCATCCCGCAGGCTAGTCGAGTAAAAACACGTGCGAGAGGATGCATCCCGCAGGTTAGTCGAGTAAAAACACGTGCGAGAGGATGCTTCCCGCAGGCTAGTCGAGTAAAAACACGTGCGGGAGGATGCATCCCGCAGGCTAGTCGAGTAAAAACACGTGCGAGAGGATGCATCCCGCAGGCTAGTCGAGTAAAAACACGTGCGAGAGGTTGCATCCCGCAGGCTAGTCGAGTAAAAACACGTGCGAGAGGATGCACCCCGCAGGCTAGTCGAGTAAAAACACGTGCGAGAGGATGCATCCCGCAGGCTAGTCGAGTAAAAACACGTGCGAGAGGATGCACCCCGCAGGCTAGTCGAGTAAAAACACGTGCGAGAGGATGCATCCCGCAGGCTAGTCGAGTAAAAACACGTGCGAGAAGATGCATCCCGCAGGCTAGTCGAGTAAAAACACGTGCGAGAGGATGCATCCCGCAGGCTAGTCGAGTAAAAACACGTGCGAGAGGATGCATCCCGCAGGCTAGTCGAGTAAAAACACGTGCGAGAGGATGCACCCCGCAGGCTAGTCGAGTAAAAACACGTGCGAGAGGATGCATCCCGCAGGCTAGTCGAGTAAAAACACGTGCGAGAGGATGCATCCCGCAGGTTAGTCGAGTAAAAACACGTGCGAGAGGATGCTTCCCGCAGGCTAGTCGAGTAAAAACACGTGCGGGAGGATGCATCCCGCAGGCTAGTCGAGTAAAAACACGTGCGAGAGGATGCATCCCGCAGGCTAGTCGAGTAAAAACACGTGCGAGAGGTTGCATCCCGCAGGCTAGTCGAGTAAAAACACGTGCGAGAGGATGCACCCCGCAGGCTAGTCGAGTAAAAACACGTGCGAGAGGATGCATCCCGCAGGCTACTCGAGTAAAAACACGTGCGAGAGGATGCATCCCGCAGGCTAGTCGAGTAAAAACACGTGCGAGAGGATGCATCCTGCAGGCTAGTCGAGTAAAAACACGTGCGAGAGGATGCATCCCGCAGGCTAGTCGAGTAAAAACACGTGCGAGAGGATGCATCCTGCAGGCTAGTCGAGTAAAAACACGTGCGAGAGGATGCATCCCGCAGGCTAGTCGAGTAAAAACACGTGCGAGACGATGCATCCCGCAGCCTAGACGAGTAAAAACACGAGCGAGAGGATGCATCCCGCAGGCTAGTCGAGTAAAAACACGTGCGAGAGGTTGCATCCCGCAGGCTAGTCGAGTAAAAACACGTGCGAGAGGATGCATCCCGCAGGCTAGTCGAGTAAAAACACGTGCGAGAGGATGCATCCCGCAGGCTAGTCGAGTAAAAACACGTGCGAGAGGATGCATCCCGCAGGCTAGTCGAGTAAAAACACGTGCGAGAGGATGCATCCCGCAGGCTAGTCGAGTAAAAACACGTGCAAGAGGATGCACCCCGCAGGCTAGTCGAGTAAAAACACGTGCGAGAGGATGCATCCCGCAGGTTAGTCGAGTAAAAACACGTGCGAGAGGATGCTTCCCGCAGGCTAGTCGAGTAAAAACACGTGCGGGAGGATGCATCCCGCAGGCTAGTCGAGTAAAAACACGTGCGAGAGGATGCATCCCGCAGGCTAGTCGAGTAAAAACACGTGCGAGAGGTTGCATCCCGCAGGCTAGTCGAGTAAAAACACGTGCGAGAGGATGCACCCCGCAGGCTAGTCGAGTAAAAACACGTGCGAGAGGATGCATCCCGCAGGCTACTCGAGTAAAAACACGTGCGAGAGGATGCATCCCGCAGGCTAGTCGAGTAAAAACACGTGCGAGAGGATGCATCCCGCAGGCTACTCGAGTAAAAACACGTGCGAGAGGATGCATCCCGCAGGCTAGTCGAGTAAAAACACGTGCGAGAGGATGCATCCCGCAGGCTAGTCGAGTAAAAACACGTGCGAGAGGATGCATCCCGCAGGCTAGTCGAGTAAAAACACGTGCGAGACGATGCATCCCGCAGCCTAGACGAGTAAAAACACGTGCGAGAGGATGCATCCCGCAGGCTAGTCGAGTAAAAACACGTGCGAGAGGATGCATCCCGCAGGCTAGTCGAGTAAAAACACGTGCGAGAGGATGCATCCCGCAGGCTAGTCGAGTAAAAACACGTGCGAGAGGATGCACCCCGCAGGCTAGTCGAGTAAAAACACGTGCGAGAGGATGCATCCCGCAGGCTAGTCGAGTAAAAACACGTGCGAGAGGATGCATCCCGCAGGCTAGTCGAGTAAAAACACGTGCGAGAGGATGCATCCCGCAGGCTAGTCGAGTAAAAACACGTGCAAGAGGATGCACCCCGCAGGCTAGTCGAGTAAAAACACGTGCGAGAGGATGCATCCCGCAGGTTAGTCGAGTAAAAACACGTGCGAGAGGATGCTTCCCGCAGGCTAGTCGAGTAAAAACACGTGCGGGAGGATGCATCCCGCAGGCTAGTCGAGTAAAAACACGTGCGAGACGATGCATCCCGCAGCCTAGACGAGTAAAAACACGTGCGAGAGGATGCATCCCGCAGGCTAGTCGAGTAAAAACACGTGCGAGAGGATGCATCCCGCAGGCTAGTCGAGTAAAAACACGTGCGAGAGGATGCATCCCGCAGGCTAGTCGAGTAAAAACACGTGCGAGAGGATGCACCCCGCAGGCTAGTCGAGTAAAAACACGTGCGAGAGGATGCATCCCGCAGGCTACTCGAGTAAAAACACGTGCGAGAGGATGCATCCCGCAGGCTAGTCGAGTAAAAACACGTGCGAGAGGATGCATCCCGCAGGCTAGTCGAGTAAAAACACGTGCGAGAGGATGCATCCCGCAGGCTAGCCGAGTAAAAACACGTGCGAGAGGATGCATCCCGCAGGCTAGTCGAGTAAAAACACGTGCGAGAGGATGCATCCCGCAGGCTAGTCGAGTAAAAACACGTGCGAGAGGATGCATCCCGCAGGCTAGTCGAGTAAAAACACGTGCGAGAGGATGCATCCCGCAGGCTAGTCGAGCAAAAACACGTGCGAGAGGATGCATCCCGCAGGCTAGTCGAGTAAAAACACGTTTGAGAGGATGCGTCCCGCAGGCTAGTCGAGCAAAAACACGTGCGAGAGGATGCATCCCGCAGGCTAGTCGAGTAAAAACACGTGCGAGAAGATGCATCCCGCAGGCTAGTCGAGTGAAAAACACGTGCGAGTGGTTGCGTCCCGCAGGCTAGTCGAGCAAAAACACGTGCGAGAGGATGCATCCCGCAGCCTAGACGAGTAAAAACACGTGCGAGAGGATGCATCCCGCAGGCTAGTCGAGTAAAAACACGTGCGAGAGGATGCATCCCGCAGGCTAGACGAGTAAAAACACGTGCGAGAGGATGCATCCCGCAGGCTAGTCGAGTAAAAACACGTGCGAGAGGATGCATCCCGCAGGCTAGTCGGGCAAAAACACGTGCGAGAGGATGCACCCCGCAGGCTAGTCGAGTAAAAACACGTGCGAGAGGATGCATCCCGCATGCTACTCGAGTAAAAACACGTGCGAGAAGATGCATCCCGCAGGCTAGTCGAGTAAAAACACGTGCGAGAGGATGCATCCCGCAGGCTAGTCGAGTAAAAACACGTGCGAGAGGATGCATCCCGCAGGCTAGTCGAGTAAAAACACGTGCGAGAGGATGCACCCCGCAGGCTAGTCGAGTAAAAACACGTGCGAGAGGATGCATCCCGCAGGCTAGTCGAGTAAAAACACGTGCGAGAGGATGCATCCCGCAGGTTAGTCGAGTAAAAACACGTGCGAGAGGATGCTTCCCGCAGGCTAGTCGAGTAAAAACACGTGCGGGAGGATGCATCCCGCAGGCTAGTCGAGTAAAAACACGTGCGAGAGGATGCATCCCGCAGGCTAGTCGAGTAAAAACACGTGCGAGAGGTTGCATCCCGCAGGCTAGTCGAGTAAAAACACGTGCGAGAGGATGCACCCCGCAGGCTAGTCGAGTAAAAACACGTGCGAGAGGATGCATCCCGCAGGCTACTCGAGTAAAAACACGTGCGAGAGGATGCATCCCGCAGGCTAGTCGAGTAAAAACACGTGCGAGAGGATGCATCCTGCAGGCTAGTCGAGTAAAAACACGTGCGAGAGGTTGCATCCCGCAGGCTAGTCGAGTAAAAACACGTGCGAGAGGATGCATCCCGCAGGCTAGTCGAGTAAAAACACGTGCGAGAGGATGCATCCCGCAGGCTAGTCGAGTAAAAACACGTGCGAGAGGATGCATCCCGCAGGCTAGTCGAGTAAAAACACGTGCGAGAGGATGCATCCCGCAGGCTAGTCGAGTAAAAACACGTGCAAGAGGATGCACCCCGCAGGCTAGTCGAGTAAAAACACGTGCGAGAGGATGCATCCCGCAGGCTAGTCGAATAAAAACACGTGCGAGAGGATGCATCCCGCAGGCTAGTCGAGTAAAAACACGTGCGAGAGGATGCATCCCGCAGGTTAGTCGAGTAAAAACACGTGCGAGAGGATGCTTCCCGCAGGCTAGTCGAGTAAAAACACGTGCGGGAGGATGCATCCCGCAGGCTAGTCGAGTAAAAACACGTGCGAGAGGATGCATCCCGCAGGCTAGTCGAGTAAAAACACGTGCGAGAGGTTGCATCCCGCATTCTAGTCGAGTAAAAACACGTGCGAGAGGATGCACCCCGCAGGCTAGTCGAGTAAAAACACGTGCGAGAGGATGCATCCCGCAGGCTACTCGAGTAAAAACACGTGCGAGAGGATGCATCCCGCAGGCTAGTCGAGTAAAAACACGTGCGAGAGGATGCATCCCGCAGGCTAGTCGAGTAAAAACACGTGCGAGAGGATGCATCCCGCAGGCTAGTCGAGTAAAAACACGTGCGAGACGATGCATCCCGCAGCCTAGACGAGTAAAAACACGTGCGAGAGGATGCATCCCGCAGGCTAGTCGAGTAAAAACACGTGCGAGAGGATGCACCCCGCAGGCTAGTCGAGTAAAAACACGTGCGAGAGGATGCATCCCGCAGGCTACTCGAGTAAAAACACGTGCGAGAGGATGCATCCCGCAGGCTAGTCGAGTAAAAACACGTGCGAGAGGATGCATCCCGCAGGCTAGTCGAGTAAAAACACGTGCGAGAGGATGCATCCCGCAGGCTAGCCGAGTAAAAACACGTGCGAGAGGATGCATCCCGCAGGCTAGTCGAGTAAAAACACGTGCGAGAGGATGCATCCCGCAGGCTAGTCGAGTAAAAACACGTGCGAGAGGATGCATCCCGCAGGCTAGTCGAGTAAAAACACGTGCGAGAGGATGCATCCCGCAGGCTAGTCGAGTAAAAACACGTGCGAGAGGATGCATCCCGCAGGCTAGTCGAGTAAAAACACGTGCGAGAGGATGCATCCCGCAGGCTAGTCGTGTAAAAACACGTGCGAGAGGATGCATCCTGCAGGCTAGTCGAGTAAAAACACGTTTGAGAGGATGCGTCCCGCAGGCTAGTCGAGCAAAAACACGTGCGAGAGGATGCATCCCGCAGGCTAGTCGAGTAAAAACACGTGCGAGAAGATGCATCCCGCAGGCTAGTCGAGTGAAAAACACGTGCGAGTGGTTGCGTCCCGCAGGCTAGTCGAGCAAAAACACGTGCGAGAGGATGCATCCCGCAGCCTAGACGAGTAAAAACACGTGCGAGAGGATGCATCCCGCA
>NW_027469782.1:0-65642 GCF_051020765.1 Lasioglossum baleicum | reverse complement strand
TGCAAATATGTCGAATAGGTACGGAAACTCCGATTCGGCAAGCACGACCACGATTTATTCGAGCCTATGTCAGGTGTCGACGATTCTTCGTTTCAGAAGTGTATTTTCTGTGCGAATCGCTGTTTCGCGCGCTAGATCAGTGCATTTGCATGCAAATATACGAAATTGGTCACGAAAAACTCCGATTCGGCATGCACGATCACGATTTTTTCGAGCTTATGTCAGATTCGACGATTATTTGTTTCACAAATGAATTTCTGTGCGGAATCGCCGTTTCGCGGGCTAGATCAGTTGCATTTGCTTGCAAACATGCCAAATTGGCACAGGAAACTCCGACCCGTCAAGCACGATCACAATTTATTCGAGCCTATGTCAGATTCGACGATTATTCGTTTCACAAATGAATTTCTGTACGGAATCGCTGTTTAGCGAGCTAGATCAGTGCATTTGTTTTCAAATATGCGAAATTGGCACGGAAACTCCGATTCGGCAAGCACGTCCACGATTTATTCGGGATTATGTCAGATTCGACGATTCTTCGTTTGAGAGTGTATTTCTGTGCGGAATCGCTGTTTCGCGCGCTAGATCAGTGCATTTGCATGCAAATATGCGAAATTGGCACGAAAACTCCGATTCGGCAAGCACGATCACGATTTATTCGAGCTTATGTCAGATTCGACGATTATTTGTTTCACAAATGAATTTCTGTGCGGATCGCTGTTTTCGCGTGCTATATCAGTGCATTTGCATGCAAGTATGCGAAATTGGAATAGAAACTCCGACCCGGCAAGCACGATCACAATTTATTCGAGCCTATGTCAGTTTCGACATTCTTCGTTTCAGAAGTGTGTTTCTGTGCGGAATCGCTGTTTCGCGCGCTAGATCAGAGCATTTGCATGCAAATATTGCGAAATTGGCACGGAAACTCCGATTCGGCCAAGCACGACCACGATTTATTCGGGATTATGTCAGTTTCGACGATTCTTCGTTTGAGAAGTGTATTTCTGTGCGGAATCGCTGTTTCGCGTGCTATATCAGTGCATTTGCATGCAAGTATGCGAAATTGGAATAGAAACTCCGACCCGGCAAGCACGATCACAATTTATTCGAGCCTATGTCAGTTTCGACGATTCTTCGTTTCAGAAGTGTATTTCTGTGCGGAATCGCTGTTTCGCGCGCTAGATCAGTGCATTTGCATGCAAATATGCGAAATTGGCACGAAAACTCCGATTCGGCAAGCACGATCACGATTTATTCGAGCTTATGTCAGATTCGACGATTATTTGTTTCACAAATGAATTTCTGTGCGGAATCGCTGTTTCGCGTGCTAGATCAGTGCATTTGCATGCAAATATGCGAAATTGGCACGAAAACTCCGATTCGGCAAGTACGATCACGATTTATTCGAGCTTATGTCAGATTCGACGATTATTTGTTTCACAAATGAATTTCTGTGCGGAATCGCTGTTTCGCGTGCTATATCAGTGCATTTGCATGCAAGTATGCGAAATTGGAATAGAAACTCCGACCCGGCAAGCACGATCACAATTTATTCGAGCCTATGTCAGTTTCGACATTCTTCGTTTCAGAAGTGTGTTTCTGTGCGGAATCGCTGTTTCGCGCGCTAGATCAGAGCATTTGCATGCAAATATGCGAAATTGGCACGGAAACTCCGATTCGGCAAGCACGACCACGATTTATTCGGGATTATGTCAGATTCGACGATTCTTCGTTTGAGAAGTGTATTTCTGTGCGGAATCGCTGTTTCGCGTGCTATATCAGTGCATTTGCATGCAAGTATGCGAAATTGGAATAGAAACTCCGACCCGGCAAGCACGATCACAATTTATTCGAGCCTATGTCAGTTTCGACGATTCTTCGTTTCAGAAGTGTATTTCTGTGCGGAATCGCTGTTTCGCGCGCTAGATCAGTGCATTTGCATGCAAATATGCGAAATTGGCACGAAAACTCCGATTCGGCAAGCACGATCACGATTTATTCGAGCTTATGTCAGATTCGACGATTATTTGTTTCACAAATGAATTTCTGTGCGGAATCGCTGTTTCGCGTGCTATATCAGTGCATTTGCATGCAAGTATGCGAAATTGGAATTGAAACTCCGACCCGGCAAGCACGATCACAATTTATTCGAGCCTATGTCAGATTCGACGATTATTCGTTTCACAAATGAATTTCTGTACGGAATCGCTGTTTAGCGAGCTAGATCAGTGCATTTGTATTCAAATATGCGAAATTGGCACGGAAACTCCGATTCGGCAAGCACGACCACGATTTATTCGGGATTATGTCAGATTCGACGATTATTTGTTTCACAAATGAATTTCTGTGCGGAATCGCTGTTTCGCGTGCTATATCAGTGCATTTGCATGCAAGTATGCGAAATTGGAATAGAAACTCCGACCCGGCAAGCACGATCACAATTTATTCGAGCCTATGTCAGTTTCGACATTCTTCGTTTCAGAAGTGTGTTTCTGTGCGGAATCGCTGTTTCGCGCGCTAGATCAGAGCATTTGCATGCAAATATGCGAAATTGGCACGAAATCTCCGATTTGGCAAGCACGATCATGGTTTATTCGAGCTTATGTCAGATTCGACGATTATCCGTTTCACAAATGAATTTCTGTACGGAATCGCTGTTTAGCGTGCTAGATCAGTGCATTTGTATGCAAATATGCGAAATAGGTACGGAAACTCCGATTCGGCAAGCACGACCACGATTTATTCGAGCCTATGTCAGTTTCGACGATTCTTCGTTTCAGAAGTGTATTTCTGTGCGGAATCGCTGTTTCGCGCGCTAGATCAGTGCATTTGCATGCAAATATACGAAATTGGCACGAAAACTCCGATTCGGCATGCACGATCACGATTTTTTCGAGCTTATGTCAGATTCGACGATTATTTGTTTCACAAATGAATTTCTGTGCGGAATCGCCGTTTCGCGGGCTAGATCAGTGCATTTGCATGCAAACATGCCAAATTGGCACAGAAACTCCGACCCGTCAAGCACGATCACAATTTATTCGAGCCTATGTCAGATTCGACGATTATTCGTTTCACAAATGAATTTCTGTACGGAATCGCTGTTTAGCGAGCTAGATCAGTGCATTTGTTTTCAAATATGCGAAATTGGCACGGAAACTCCGATTCGGCAAGCACGTCCACGATTTATTCGGGATTATGTCAGATTCGACGATTCTTCGTTTGAGAAGTGTATTTCTGTGCGGAATCGCTGTTTCGCGCGCTAGATCAGTGCATTTGCATGCAAATATGCGAAATTGGCACGAAAACTCCGATTCGGCAAGCACGATCACGATTTATTCGAGCTTATGTCAGATTCGACGATTATTTGTTTCACAAATGAATTTCTGTGCGGAATCGCTGTTTCGCGTGCTAGATCAGTGCATTTGTATGCAGATATGCGAAATTGGCACGGAAACTCCGATTTGGCATGCACGATCACGATTTATTCGAGCTTATGTCAGATTCGACGATTCTTCGTTTCAGAAGTGTATTTCTGTGCGGAATCGCTGTTTCGCGCGCTAGATCAGTGCATTTGCATGCAAGTATGCGAAATTGGAATTGAAACTCCGACCCGGCAAGCACGATCACAATTTATTCGAGCCTATGTCAGATTCGACGATTATTCGTTTCACAAATGAATTTCTGTACGGAATCGCTGTTTAGCGAGCTAGATCAGTGCATTTGTTTTCAAATATGCGAAATTGGCACGGAAACTCTGATTCGGCAAGCACGACCACGATTTATTCGGTATTATGTCAGATTCGACGATTCTTCGTTTGAGAAGTGTATTTCTGTGCGGAATCGCTGTTTCGCGCGCTAGATCAGTGCATTTGCATGCAAATATGCGAAATTGGCACGAAAACTCCGATTCGGCAAGCACGATCACGATTTATTCGAGCTTATGTCAGATTCGACGATTATTTGTTTCACAAATGAATTTCTGTGCGGAATCGCTGTTTCGCGTGCTATATCAGTGCATTTGCATGCAAGTATGCGAAATTGGAATAGAAACTCCGACCCGGCAAGCACGATCACAATTTATTCGAGCCTATGTCAGTTTCGACGATTCTTCGTTTCAGAAGTGTATTTCTGTGCGGAATCGCTGTTTCGCGCGCTAGATCAGTGCATTTGCATGCAAATATGCGAAATTGGCACGAAAACTCCGATTCGGCAAGCACGATCACGATTTATTCGAGCTTATGTCAGATTCGACGATTATTTGTTTCACAAATGAATTTCTGTGCGGAATCGCTGTTTCGCGTGCTATATCAGTGCATTTGCATGCAAGTATGCGAAATTGGAATAGAAACTCCGACCCGGCAAGCACGATCACAATTTATTCGAGCCTATGTCAGATTCGACGATTCTTCGTTTCAGAAGTGTATTTATGTGCGGAATCGCTGTTTCGCGTGTTAGATCAGTGCATTTGCATGCAAACATTCCAAATTGGCACAGAAACTCCGATCCGCACAATCACGATCACGATTTATTCGAGCTTATGTCAGATTCGACGACTCTTCGTTTCAGAAGTGTATTTCTGTGCGTAATCGCTGTTCCGCGCGCTAGATCAGTGCATTTGCATGCAAGTATGACAAATTGGAATAGAAACTCCGACCGGCAATCACGATCACGATTTATTCGAGCTTATGTCAGATTCGACGAGTCTTCGTTTCAGAAGTGTATTTCTGTGCGGAATCGCTGTTTCGCGCGCTAGATCAGTGCATTTGCAGGCAAGTATGCCAAATTGGAATAGAAACTCCGACACGGCAAGCACGATCACAATTTATTCGAGCCTATGTCAGATTCGACGATTATTCGTTTCACAAATGAATTTCTGTACGGAATCGCTGTTTAGCGTGCTAAAATCAGTGCATTTGTATTCAAATAATGCGAAATTGGCACGGAAACTCCGATTTGGCAAGCACGATCATGGTTTATTCGAGCTTATGTCAGATTCGACGATTCTTCGTTTCAGAAGTGTATTTCTGTGCGGAATCGCTGTTTCGCGTGCTATATCAGTGCATTTGCATGCAAGTATGCGGAAATTGGAATTGAAACTCCGACCCGGCAAGCACGATCACAATTTATTCGAGCCTATGTCAGATTCGACGATTATTCGTTTCACAAATGAATTTCTGTACGGAATCGCTGTTTAGCGAGCTAGATCAGTGCATTGTATTCAAATATGGCGAAATTGGCACGGGAACTCCGATTCGGCAAGCACGACCACGATTTATTCGGGATTATGTCAGATTCGACGATTATTTGTTTCACAAATGAATTTCTGTGCGGAATCGCTGTTTCGCGTGCTATATCAGTGCATTTGCATGCAAGTATGCGAAATTGGAATAGAAACTCCGACCCGGCAAGCACGATCACAATTTATTCGAGCCTATGTCAGTTTCGACATTCTTCGTTTCAGAAGTGTGTTTCTGTGCGGAATCGCTGTTTCGCGCGCTAGATCAGAGCATTTGCATGCAAATATGCGAAATTGGCACGAAAACTCCGATTCGGCAAGCACGATCACGATTTATTCGAGCTTATGTCAGATTCGACGATTATTTGTTTCACAAATGATTTCCTGTGCGGAATCGCTGTTTCGCGTGCTATATCAGTGCATTTGCATGCAAGTATGCGAAATTGGAATTGAAACTCCGACCCGGCAAGCACGATCACAATTTATTCGAGCCTATGTCAGATTCGACGATTATTCGTTTCACAAATGAATTTCTGTACGGAATCGCTGTTTAGCGAGCTAGATCAGTGCATTTGTATTCAAATATGCGAAATTGGCACGGAAACTCCGATTCGCAAGCACGACCACGATTTATTCGGGATTATGTCAGATTCGCACGATTATTTGTTTCACAAATGAATTTCTGTGCGGAATCGCTGTTTCGCGTGCTATATCAGTGCATTTGCATGCAAGTATGCGAAATTGGAATAGAAACTCCGACCCGGCAAGCACGATCACAATTTATTCGAGCCTATGTCAGTTTCGACATTCTTCGTTTCAGAAGTGTGTTTCTGTGCGGAATCGCTGTTTCGCGCGCTAGATCAGAGCATTTGCATGCAAATATGCGAAATTGGCACGAAATCTCCGATTTGGCAAGCACGATCATGGTTTATTCGAGCTTATGTCAGATTCGACGATTATTCGTTTCACAAATGAATTTCTGTACGGAATCGCTGTTTAGCGTGCTAGATCAGTGCATTTGTATGCAAATATGCGAAATAGGTACGGAAACTCCGATTCGGCAAGCACGACCACGATTTATTCGAGCCTATGTCAGTTTCGACGATTCTTCGTTTCAGAAGTGTATTTCTGTGCGGAATCGCTGTTTCGCGCGCTAGATCAGTGCATTTGCATGCAAATATACGAAATTGGCACGAAAACTCCGATTCGGCATGCACGATCACGATTTTTTCGAGCTTATGTCAGATTCGACGATTATTTGTTTCACAAATGAATTTCTGTGCGGAATCGCCGTTTCGCGGGCTAGATCAGTGCATTTGCATGCAAACATGCCAAATTGGCACAGAAACTCCGACCCGTCAAGCACGATCACAATTTATTCGAGCCTATGTCAGATTCGACGATTATTCGTTTCACAAATGAATTTCTGTACGGAATCGCTGTTTAGCGAGCTAGATCAGTGCATTTGTTTTCAAATATGCGAAATTGGCACGGAAACTCCGATTCGGCAAGCACGTCCACGATTTATTCGGGATTATGTCAGATTCGACGATTCTTCGTTTGAGAAGTGTATTTCTGTGCGGAATCGCTGTTTCGCGTGCTATATCAGTGCATTTGCATGCAAGTATGCGAAATTGGAATTGAAACTCCGACCCGGCAAGCACGATCACAATTTATTCGAGCCTATGTCAGATTCGACGATTATTCGTTTCACAAATAAATTTCTGTACGGAATCGCTGTGTAGCGTGCTAGATCAGTCCATTTGTATTCAAATATGCGAAATTGGCACGGAAACTCCGATTCGGCAAGCACGACCACGATTTATTCGGGATTATGTCAGATTCGACGATTCTTCGTTTGAGAAGTGTATTTCTGTGCGGAATCGCTGTTTCGCGCGCTAGATCAGTGCATTTGCATGCAAATATGCGAAATTGGCACGAAAACTCCGATTCGGCAAGCACGATCACGATTTATTCGAGCTTATGTCAGATTCGACGATTATTTGTTTCACAAATGAATTTCTGTGCGGAATCGCTGTTTCGCGTGCTATATCAGTGCATTTGCATGCAAGTATGCGAAATTGGAATAGAAACTCCGACCCGGCAAGCACGATCACAATTTATTCGAGCCTATGTCAGTTTCGACATTCTTCGTTTCAAAAGTGTATTTCTGTGCGGAATCGCTGTTTCGCGCGCTAGATCAGAGCATTTGCATGCAAATATGCGAAATTGGCACGAAATCTCCGATTCGGCAAGCACGACCACGATTTATTCGGGATTATGTCAGATTCGACGATTCTTCGTTTGAGAAGTGTATTTCTGTGCGGAATCGCTGTTTCGCGCGCTAGATCAGTGCATTTGCATGCAAGTATGCGAAATTGGAATAGAAACTCCGACCCGGCAAGCACGATCACAATTTATTCGAGCTTATGTCAGATTCGACGATTCTTCGTTTCAGAAGTGTATTTCTGTGCGGAATCGCTGTTTCGCGTGCTATATCAGTGCATTTGCATGCAAGTATGCGAAATTGGAATTGAAACTCCGACCCGGCAAGCACGATCACAATTTATTCGAGCCTATGTCAGATTCGACGATTATTCGTTTCACAAATGAATTTCTGTACGGAATCGCTGTTTAGCGAGCTAGATCAGTGCATTTGTATTCAAATATGCGAAATTGGCACGGAAACTCCGATTCGGCAAGCACGACCACGATTTATTCGGGATTATGTCAGATTCGACGATTCTTCGTTTGAGAAGTGTATTTCTGTGCGGAATCGCTGTTTCGCGCGCTAGATCAGTGCATTTGCATGCAAATATGCGAAATTGGCACGAAAACTCCGATTCGGCAAGCACGATCACGATTTATTCGAGCTTATGTCAGATTCGACGATTATTTGTTTCACAAATGAATTTCTGTACGGAATCGCTGTTTAGCGAGCTAGATCAGTGCATTTGTATTCAAATATGCGAAATTGGCACGGAAACTCCGATTCGGCAAGCACGACCACGATTTATTCGGGATTATGTCAGATTCGACGATTCTTCGTTTCAAAAGTGTATTTCTGTGCGGAATCGCTATTTCGCGCGCTAGATCAGAGCATTTGCATGCAAATATGCGAAATTGGCACGAAATCTCCGATTTGGCAAGCACGACCACGATTTATTCGGGATTATGTCAGATTCGACGATTCTTCGTTTGAGAAGTGTATTTCTGTGCGAAATCGCTGTTTCGCGCGCTAGAACAGTGCATTTGTATGCAAATATGCGAAATTGGCACGAAAACTCCGATTCGGCAAGCACGATCACGATTTATTCGAGCTTATGTCAGATTCGACGATTCTTCGTTTCAGAAGTGTATTTCTGTGCGGAATCGCTGTTTCGCGTGCTATATCAGTGCATTTGCATGCAAGTATGCGAAATTTTAATAGAAACTCCGACCCGGCAAGCACGATCACAATTTATTCGAGCCTATGTCAGATTCGACGATTCTTTGTTTCAGAAGTGTATTTCAGTGCGGAATCGCTGTTTCGCGTGCTAGATCAGTGCATTTGTATGCAGATATGCGAAATTGGCACGGAAACTCCGATTCGGCAAGCACGATCACGATTTATTCGAGCTTATGTCAGATTCGACGATTCTTCGTTTCAGAAGTGTATTTCTGTACGGAATCGCTGTTTCGCGTGCTATATCAGTGCATTTGCATGCAAGTATGCGAAATTTTAATAGAAACTCCGACCCGGCAAGCACGATCACAATTTATTCAAGCCTATGTCAGTTTCGACATTCTTCGTTTCAGAAGTGTATTTCTGTGCGGAATCGCTGTTTCGCGGGCTAGATCAGTGCATTTGCATGCAAACATGCCAAATTGGCACAGAAACTCCGACCCGTCAAGCACGATCACAATTTATTCGAGCCTATGTCAGATTCGACGATTCTTCGTTTCAGAAGTGTATTTCTGTGCGGAATCGCTGTTTCGCGTGCTAGATCAGTGCATTTGTATGCAGATATGCGAAATTGGCACGGAAACTCCGATTTGGCAAACACGATCACGATTTATTCGAGCTTATGTCAGATTCGACGATTCTTCGTTTCAGAAGTGTATTTCTGTGCGGAATCGCTGTTTCGCGTGCTATATCAGTGCATTTGCATGCAAGTATGCGAAATTGGAATTGAAACTCCGACCCGGCAAGCACGATCACAATTTATTCGAGCCTATGTCAGATTCGACGATTATTCGTTTCACAAATAAATTTCTGTACGGAATCGCTGTTTAGCGAGCTAGATCAGTGCATTTGTATTCAAATATGCGAAATTGGCACGGAAACTCCGATTCGGCAAGCACGACCACGATTTATTCGGGATTATGTCAGATTCGACGATTCTTCGTTTGAGAAGTGTATTTCTGTGCGGAATCGCTGTTTCGCGGGCTAGATCAGTGCATTTGTATGCAAATATGCGAAATTGGCACGAAAACTCCGATTCGGCAAGCACGATCACGATTTATTCGAGCTTATGTCAGATTCGACGATTATTTGTTTCACAAATGAATTTCTGTGCGGAATCGCTGTTTCGCGTGCTATATCAGTGCATTTGCATGCAAGTATGCGAAATTGGAATAGAAACTCTGACCCGGCAAGCACGATCACAATTTATTCGAGCCTATGTCAGTTTCGACATTCTTCGTTTCAAAAGTGTATTTCTGTGCGGAATCGCTGTTTCGCGCGCTAGATCAGAGCATTTGCATGCAAATATGCGAAATTGGCACGAAATCTCCGATTTGGCAAGCACGACCACGATTTATTCGGGATTATGTCAGATTCGACGATTCTTCGTTTGAGAAGTGTATTTCTGTGCGGAATCGCTGTTTCGCGCGCTAGATCAGTGCATTTGTATGCAAATATGCGAAATTGACACGAAAACTCCGATTCGGCAAGCACGATCACGATTTATTCGAGCTTATGTCAGATTCGACGATTATTTGTTTCACAAATGAATTTCTGTGCGGAATCGCTGTTTCGCGTGCTATATCAGTGCATTTGCATGCAAGTATGCGAAATTGGAATAGAAACTCCGACCCGGCAAGCACGATCACAATTTATTCGAGCCTATGTCAGATTCGACGATTATTCGTTTCACAAATGAATTTCTGTACGGAATCGCTGTTTAGCGAGCTAGATCAGTGCATTTGTATTCAAATATGCGTAATTGGCACGGAAACTCCGATTCGGCAAGCACGACCACGATTTATTCGGGATTATGTCAGATTCGACGATTCTTCGTTTGAGAAGTGTATTTCTGTGCGGAATCGCTGTTTCGCGTGCGATATCAGTGCATTTGCATGCAAGTATGCGAAATTGGAATTGAAACTCCGACCCGGCAAGCACGATCACAATTTATTCGAGCCTATGTCAGATTCGACGATTATTCGTTTCACAAATAAATTTCTGTACGGAATCGCTGTGTAGCGAGCTAGATCAGTGCATTTGTATTCAAATATGCGAAATTGGCACGGAAACTCTGATTCGGCAAGCACGACCACGATTTATTCGGGATTATGTCAGATTCGACGATTCTTCGTTTGAGAAGTGTATTTCTGTGCGGAATCGCTGTTTCGCGCGCTAGATCAGTGCATTTGCATGCAAATATGCGAAATTGGCACGAAAACTCCGATTCGGCAAGCACGATCACGATTTATTCGAGCTTATGTCAGATTCGACGATTATTTGTTTCACAAATGAATTTCTGTGCGGAATCGCTGTTTCGCGTGCTATATCAGTGCATTTGCATGCAAGTATGCGAAATTGGAATAGAAACTCCGACCCGGCAAGCACGATCACAATTTAATCGAGCCTATGTCAGTTTCGACATTCTTCGTTTCAAAAGTGTATTTCTGTGCGGAATCGCTGTTTCGCGCGCTAGATCAGAGCATTTGCATGCAAATATGCGAAATTGGCACGAAATCTCCGATTTGGCAAGCACGACCACGATTTATTCGGGATTATGTCAGATTCGACGATTCTTCGTTTGAGAAGTGTATTTCTGTGCGGAATCGCTGTTTCGCGCGCTAGAACAGTGCATTTGTATGCAAATATGCGAAATTGGCACGAAAACTCCGATTCGGCAAGCACGATCACGATTTATTCGAGCTTATGTCAGATTCGACGATTATTTGTTTCACAAATGAATTTCTGTGCGGAATCGCTGTTTCGCGTGCTATATCAGTGCATTTGCATGCAAGTATGCGAAATTGGAATAGAAACTCCGACCCGGCAAGCACGATCACAATTTATTCGAGCCTATGTCAGATTCGACGATTCTTCGTTTCAGAAGTGTATTTCTGTTCGGAATCGCTGTTTCGCGTGCTAGATCAGTGCATTTGTATGCAGATATGCGAAATTGGCACGGAAACTCCGATTTGGCAAGCACGATCACGATTTATTCGAGCTTATGTCAGATTCGACGATTCTTCGTTTCAGAAGTGTATTTCTGTGCGGAATCGCTGTTTCGCGTGCTATATCAGTGCATTTGCATGCAAGTATGCGAAATTTTAATAGAAACTCCGACCCGGCAAGCACGATCACAATTTATTCGAGCCTATGTCAGATTCGACGATTATTTGTTTCAGAAGTGTATTTCTGTGCGGAATCGCTGTTTCGCGGGCTAGATCAGTGCATTTGCATGCAAACATGCCAAATTGGCACAGAAACTCCGACCCGTCAAGCACGATCACAATTTATTCGAGCCTATGTCAGATTCGACGATTCTTCGTTTCAGAAGTGTATTTCTGTGCGGAATCGCTGTTTCGCGTGCTAGATCAGTGCATTTGTATGCAGATATGCGAAATTGGCACGGAAACTCCGATTTGGCAAACACGATCACGATTTATTCGAGCTTATGTCAGATTCGACGATTCTTCGTTTCAGAAGTGTATTTCTGTGCGGAATCGCTGTTTCGCGTGCTATATCAGTGCATTTGCATGCAAGTATGCGAAATTGGAATTGAAACTCCGACCCGGCAAGCACGATCACAATTTATTCGAGCCTATGTCAGATTCGACGATTATTCGTTTCACAAATAAATTTCTGTACGGAATCGCTGTTTAGCGAGCTAGATCAGTGCATTTGTATTCAAATATGCGAAATTGGCACGGAAACTCCGATTCGGCAAGCACGACCACGATTTATTCGGGATTATGTCAGATTCGACGATTCTTCGTTTGAGAAGTGTATTTCTGTGCGGAATCGCTGTTTCGCGGGCTAGATCAGTGCATTTGTATGCAAATATGCGAAATTGGCACGAAAACTCCGATTCGGCAAGCACGATCACGATTTATTCGAGCTTATGTCAGATTCGACGATTATTTGTTTCACAAATGAATTTCTGTGCGGAATCGCTGTTTCGCGTGCTATATCAGTGCATTTGCATGCAAGTATGCGAAATTGGAATAGAAACTCTGACCCGGCAAGCACGATCACAATTTATTCGAGCCTATGTCAGTTTCGACATTCTTCGTTTCAAAAGTGTATTTCTGTGCGGAATCGCTGTTTCGCGCGCTAGATCAGAGCATTTGCATGCAAATATGCGAAATTGGCACGAAATCTCCGATTTGGCAAGCACGACCACGATTTATTCGGGATTATGTCAGATTCGACGATTCTTCGTTTGAGAAGTGTATTTCTGTGCGGAATCGCTGTTTCGCGCGCTAGATCAGTGCATTTGTATGCAAATATGCGAAATTGACACGAAAACTCCGATTCGGCAAGCACGATCACGATTTATTCGAGCTTATGTCAGATTCGACGATTATTTGTTTCACAAATGAATTTCTGTGCGGAATCGCTGTTTCGCGTGCTATATCAGTGCATTTGCATGCAAGTATGCGAAATTGGAATAGAAACTCCGACCCGGCAAGCACGATCACAATTTATTCGAGCCTATGTCAGATTCGACGATTATTCGTTTCACAAATGAATTTCTGTACGGAATCGCTGTTTAGCGAGCTAGATCAGTGCATTTGTATTCAAATATGCGTAATTGGCACGGAAACTCCGATTCGGCAAGCACGACCACGATTTATTCGGGATTATGTCAGATTCGACGATTCTTCGTTTGAGAAGTGTATTTCTGTGCGGAATCGCTGTTTCGCGTGCTATATCAGTGCATTTGCATGCAAGTATGCGAAATTGGAATTGAAACTCCGACCCGGCAAGCACGATCACAATTTATTCGAGCCTATGTCAGTTTCGACATTCTTCGTTTCAAAAGTGTATTTCTGTGCGGAATCGCTGTTTCGCGCGCTAGATCAGAGCATTTGCATGCAAATATGCGAAATTGGCACGAAATCTCCGATTCGGCAAGCACGACCACGATTTATTCGGGATTATGTCAGATTCGACGATTCTTCGTTTGAGAAGTGTATTTCTGTGCGGAATCGCTGTTTCGCGCGCTAGATCAGTGCATTTGCATGCAAGTATGCGAAATTGGAATAGAAACTCCGACCCGGCAAGCACGATCACAATTTATTCGAGCTTATGTCAGATTCGACGATTCTTCGTTTCAGAAGTGTATTTCTGTGCGGAATCGCTGTTTCGCGTGCTATATCAGTGCATTTGCATGCAAGTATGTGAAATTGGAATTGAAACTCCGACCCGGCAAGCACGATCACAATTTATTCGAGCCTATGTCAGATTCGACGATTATTCGTTTCACAAATGAATTTCTGTACGGAATCGCTGTTTAGCGAGCTAGATCAGTGCATTTGTATTCAAATATGCGAAATTGGCACGGAAACTCCGATTCGGCAAGCACGACCACGATTTATTCGGGATTATGTCAGATTCGACGATTCTTCGTTTGAGAAGTGTATTTCTGTGCGGAATCGCTGTTTCGCGCGCTAGATCAGTGCATTTGCATGCAAATATGCGAAATTGGCACGAAAACTCCGATTCGGCAAGCACGATCACGATTTATTCGAGCTTATGTCAGATTCGACGATTATTTGTTTCACAAATGAATTTCTGTGCGGAATCGCTGTTTCGCGTGCTATATCAGTGCATTTGCATGCAAGTATGCGAAATTGGAATAGAAACTCCGACCCGGCAAGCACGATCACAATTTATTCGAGCCTATGTCAGTTTCGACATTCTTCGTTTCAGAAGTGTATTTCTGTGCGGAATCGCTGTTTCGCGCGCTAGATCGGTGCATTTGCATGCAAGTATGACAAATTGGAATAGAAACTCCGACCGGCAATGACGATCACGATTTATTCGAGCTTATGTCAGATTCGACGATTCTTCGTTTCAGAAGTGTATTTCTGTGCGGAATCGCTGTTTCGCGTGCTATATCAGTGCATTTGCATGCAAGTATGCGAAATTGGAATTGAAACTCCGACCCGGCAAGCACGATCACAATTTATTCGAGCCTATGTCAGATTCGACGATTATTCGTTTCACAAATGAATTTCTGTACGGAATCGCTGTTTAGCGAGCTAGATGAGTGCATTTGTATTCAAATATGCGAAATTGGCACGGAAACTCCGATTCGGCAAGCACGACCACGATTTATACGGGATTATGTCAGATTCGACGATTCTTCGTTTGAGAAGTGTATTTCTGTGCGGAATCGCTGTTTCGCGCGCTAGATCAGTGCATTTGCATGCAAATATGCGAAATTGGCACGAAAACTTCGATTCGGCAAGCACGATCACGATTTATTCGAGCTTATGTCAGATTCGACGATTATTTGTTTCGCAAATGAATTTCTGTGCGGAATCGCTGTTTCGCGTGCTATATCAGTGCATTTGCATGCAAGTATGCGAAATTGGAATAGAAACTCCGACCCGGCAAGCACGATCACAATTTATTCGAGCCTATGTCAGTTTCGACATTCTTCGTTTGAAAAGTGTATTTCTGTGCGGAATCGCTGTTTCACGCGCTAGATCAGAGCATTTGCATGCAAATATGCGAAATTGGCACGAAATCTCCGATTTGGCAAGCACGACCGCGATTTATTCGGGATTATGTCAGATTCGACGATTCTTCGTTTGAGAAGTGTATTTCTGTGCGGAATCGCTGTTTCGCGCGCTAGATCAGTGCATTTGCATGCAAATATGCGAAATTGGCACGAAAACTCCGATTCGCAAGCACGATCACGATTTATTCGAGCTTATGTCAGATTCGACGATTATTTGTTTCACAAATGAATTTCTGTGCGGAATCGCTGTTTCGCGTGCTATATCAGTGCATTTGCATGCAAGTATGCGAAATTGGAATAGAAACTCCGACCCGGCAAGCACGATCACAATTTATTCGAGCCTATGTCAGTTTCGACATTCTTCGTTTCAAAAGTGTATTTCTGTGCGGAATCGCTATTTCGCGCGCTAGATCAGAGCATTTGCATGCAAATATGCGAAATTGGCACGAAATCTCCGATTTGGCAAGCACGACCACGATTTATTCGGGATTATGTCAGATTCGACGATTCTTCGTTTGAGAAGTGTATTTCTGTGCGAAATCGCTGTTTCGCGCGCTAGAACAGTGCATTTGTATGCAAATATGCGAAATTGGCACGAAAACTCCGATTCGGCAAGCACGATCACGATTTATTCGAGCTTATGTCAGATTCGACGATTCTTCGTTTCAGAAGTGTATTTCTGTGCGGAATCGCTGTTTCGCGAGCTAGATCAGTGCATTTGCAGGCAAGTATGCCATATTGGAATAGAAACTCCGACCGGCAATCACGGTCACGATTTATTCGACGTTATGTCAGATTCGACGATTCTTCGTTTCAGAAGTGTATTTCTGTGCGGAATCGCTGTTTCGCGTGCTATATCAGTGCATTTGCATGCAAGTATGCGAAATTGGAATTGAAACTCCGACCCGGCAAGCACGATCACAATTTATTCGAGCCTATGTCAGATTCGACGATTATTCGTTTCACAAATAAATTTCTGTACGGAATCGCTGTTTAGCGAGCTAGATCAGTGCATTTGTATTCAAATATGCGAAATTGGCACGGAAACTCCGATTCGGCAAGCACGACCACGATTTATTCGGGATTATGTCAGATTCGACGATTCTTCGTTTGAGAAGTGTATTTCTGTGCGGAATCGCTGTTTCGCGCGCTAGATCAGTGCATTTGCATGCAAGTATGCGAAATTGGAATAGAAACTCCGACCCGGCAAGCACGATCACAATTTATTCGAGCTTATGTCAGATTCGACGATTATTTGTTTCACAAATGAATTTCTGTGCGGAATCGCTGTTTCGCGTGCTATATCAGTGCATTTGCATGCAAGTATGCGAAATTGGAATAGAAACTCTGACCCGGCAAGCACGATCACAATTTATTCGAGCCTATGTCAGTTTCGACATTCTTCGTTTCAAAAGTGTATTTCTGTGCGGAATCGCTGTTTCGCGCGCTAGATCAGAGCATTTGCATGCAAATATTTGCGAAATTGGCACGAAATCTCCGATTTGGCAAGCACGACCACGATTTATTCGGGATTATGTCAGATTCGACGATTCTTCGTTTGAGAAGTGTATTTCTGTGCGGAATCGCTGTTTCGCGCGCTAGATCAGTGCATTTGTATGCAAATATGCGAAATTGGCACGAAAACTCCGATTCGGCAAGCACGATCACGATTTATTCGAGCTTATGTCAGATTCGACGATTATTTGTTTCACAAATGAATTTCTGTGCGGAATCGCTGTTTCGCGTGCTATATCAGTGCATTTGCATGCAAGTATGCGAAATTGGAATAGAAACTCCGACCCGGCAAGCACGATCACAATTTATTCGAGCCTATGTCAGATTCGACGATTCTTCGTTTCAGAAGTGTATTTCTGTGCGGAATCGCTGTTTCGCGCGCTAGATCGGTGCATTTGCATGCAAGTATGACAAATTGGAATAGAAACTCCGACCGGCAATCACGATCACGATTTATTCGAGCTTATGTCAGATTCGACGATTCTTCGTTTCAGAAGTGTATTTCTGTGCGGAATCGCTGTTTCGCGGGCTAGATCAGTGCATTTGCATGCAAACATGCCAAATTGGCACAGAAACTCCGACCCGTCAAGCACGATCACAATTTATTCGAGCCTATGTCAGATTCGACGATTCTTCGTTTCAGAAGTGTATTTCTGTGCGGAATCGCTGTTTCGCGTGCTAGATCAGTGCATTTGTATTCAAATATGCGAAATTGGCACGGAAACTCCGATTCGGCAAGCACGACCACGATTTATTCGGGATTATGTCAGATTCGACGATTCTTCGTTTGAGAAGTGTATTTCTGTGCGGAATCGCTGTTTCGCGCGCTAGATCAGTGCATTTGCATGCAAGTATGCGAAATTGGAATAGAAACTCCGACCCGGCAAGCACGATCACAATTTATTCGAGCTTATGTCAGATTCGACGATTATTTGTTTCACAAATGAATTTCTGTGCGGAATCGCTGTTTCGCGTGCTATATCAGTGCATTTGCATGCAAGTATGCGAAATTGGAATAGAAACTCTGACCCGGCAAGCACGATCACAATTTATTCGAGCCTATGTCAGTTTCGACATTCTTCGTTTCAAAAGTGTATTTCTGTGCGGAATCGCTGTTTCGCGCGCTAGATCAGAGCATTTGCATGCAAATATTTGCGAAATTGGCACGAAATCTCCGATTTGGCAAGCACGACCACGATTTATTCGGGATTATGTCAGATTCGACGATTCTTCGTTTGAGAAGTGTATTTCGCGCGCTAGATCAGTGCATTTGTATGCAAATATGCGAAATTGGCACGAAAACTCCGATTCGGCAAGCACGATCACGATTTATTCGAGCTTATGTCAGATTCGACGATTATTTGTTTCACAAATGAATTTCTGTGCGGAATCGCTGTTTCGCGTGCTATATCAGTGCATTTGCATGCAAGTATGCGAAATTGGAATAGAAACTCCGACCCGGCAAGCACGATCACAATTTATTCGAGCCTATGTCAGATTCGACGATTCTTCGTTTCAGAAGTGTATTTCTGTGCGGAATCGCTGTTTCGCGAGCTAGATCAGTGCATTTGTATGCAGATATGCGAAATTGGCACGGAAACTCCGATTTGGCAAGCACGATCACGATTTATTCGAGCTTATGTCAGATTCGACGATTCTTCGTTTCAGAAGTGTATTTCTGTGCGGAATCGCTGTTTCGCGTGCTATATCAGTGCATTTGCATGCAAGTATGCGAAATTGGAATTGAAACTCCGACCCGGCAAGCACGATCACAATCTATTCGAGCCTATGTCAGATTCGACGATTATTCGTTTCACAAATGAATTTCTGTACGGAATCGCTGTTTAGCGAGCTAGATCAGTGCATTTGTATTCAAATATGCGAAATTGGCACGGAAACTCCGATTCGGCAAGCACGACCACGATTTATTCGGGATTATGTCAGATTCGACGATTCTTCGTTTGAGAAGTGTATTTTTGTGCGGAATCGCTGTTTCGCGCGCTAGATCAGTGCATTTGCATGCAAATATGCGAAATTGGCACGAAAACTCCGATTCGGCAAGCACGATCACGATTTATTCGAGCTTATGTCAGATTCGACGATTATTTGTTTCACAAATGAATTTCTGTGCGGAATCGCTGTTCCGCGTGCTATATCAGTGCATTTGCATGCAAGTATGCGAAATTGGAATAGAAACTCCGACCCGGCAAGCACGATCACAATTTATTCGAGCCTATGTCAGTTTCGACATTCTTCGTTTCAGAAGTGTATTTCTGTGCGGAATCGCTGTTTCGCGCGCTAGATCGGTGCATTTGCATGCAAGTATGACAAATTGGAATAGAAACTCCGACCGGCAATCACGATCACGATTTATTCGAGCTTATGTCAGATTCGACGATTCTTCGTTTCAGAAGTGTATTTCTGTGCGGAATCGCTGTTTCGCGGGCTAGATCAGTGCATTTGCATGCAAACATGCCAAATTGGCACAGAAACTCCAACCCGTCAAGCACGATCACAATTTATTCGAGCCTATGTCAGATTCGACGATTCTTGGTTTCAGAAGTGTATTTCTGTGCGGAATCGCTGTTTCGCGTGCTAGATCAGTGCATTTGTATTCAAATATGCGAAATTGGCACGGAAACTCCGATTCGGCAAGCACGACCACGATTTATTCGGGATTATGTCAGATTCGACGATTCTTCGTTTGAGAAGTGTATTTCTGTGCGGAATCGCTGTTTCGTGCGCTAGATCAGTGCATTTGCATGCAAATATGCGAAATTGGCACGAAAACTCCGATTCGGCAAGCACGATCACGATTTATTCGAGCTTATGTCAGATTCGACGATTATTTGTTTCACAAATGAATTTCTGTGCGGAATCGCTGTTTCGCGTGCTATATCAGTGCATTTGCATGCAAGTATTCGAAATTGGAATTGAAACTCCGACCCGGCAAGCACGATCACAATTTATTCGAGCCTATGTCAGATTCGACGATTATTCGTTTCACAAATAAATTTCTGTACGGAATCGCTGTTTAGCGAGCTAGATCAGTGCATTTGCATGCAAATATGCGAAATTGGCACGAAATCTCCGATTCGGCAAGCACGATCACGATTTATTCGAGCTTATGTCACATTCGACGATTATTTGTTTCACAAATGAATTTCTGTGCGGAATCGCTGTTTCGCGTGCTATATCAGTGCATTTGCATGCAAGTATGCGAAATTGGAATAGAAACTCCGACCCGGCAAGCACGATCACGATTTATTCGAGCTTATGTCAGATTCGACGATTCTTCGTTTCAGAAGTGTATTTCTGTGCGGAATCGCTGTTTCGCGGGCTATATCAGTGCATTTGCATGCAAGTATGCGAAATTTTAATAGAAACTCCGACCCGGCAAGCACGATCACAATTTATTCGAGCCTATGTCAGTTTCGACATTCTTCGTTTCAGAAGTGTATTTCTGTGCGGAATCGCTGTTTCGCGTAGTAGATCAGTGCATTTGTATGCAGATATGCGAAATTGGCACGGAAACTCCGATTCGGCAAGCACGATCACGATTTATTCGAGCTTATGTCAGATTCGACGATTCTTCGTTTCAGAAGTGTATTTCTGTGCGGAATCGCTGTTTCGCGTGCTATATCAGTGCATTTGCATGCAAGTATGCGAAATTTTAATAGAAACTCCGACCCGGCAAGCACGATCACAATTTATTCGAGCCTATGTCAGTTTCGACATTCTTCGTTTCAGAAGTGTATTTCTGTGCGGAATCGCTGTTTCGCGTAGTAGATCAGTGCATTTGTATGCAGATATGCGAAATTGGCACGGAAACTCCGATTCGGCAAGCACGATCACGATTTATTCGAGCTTATGTCAGGTTCGACGATTCTTCGTTTCAGAAGTGTATTTCTGTACGGAATCGCTGTTTCGCGTGCTATATCAGTGCATTTGCATGCAAGTATGCGAAATTTTAATACAAACTCCGACCCGGCAAGCACGATCACAATTTATTCGAGCTTATGTCAGATTCGACGATTATTTGTTTCACAAATGAATTTCTGTGCGGAATCGCTGTTTCGCGTGCTATATCAGTGCATTTGCATGCAAGTATGCGAAATTTTAATAGAAACTCCGACCCGGCAAGCACGATCACAATTTATTCGAGCCTATGTCAGTTTCGACATTCTTCGTTTCAGAAGTGTATTTCTGTGCGGAATCGCTGTTTCGCGTAGTAGATCAGTGCATTTGTATGCAGATATGCGAAATTGGCACGGAAACTCCGATTCGGCAAGCACGATCACGATTTATTCGAGCTTATGTCAGGTTCGACGAATCTTCGTTTCAGAAGTGTATTTCTGTACGGAATCGCTGTTTCGCGTGCTATATCAGTGCATTTGCATGCAAGTATGCGAAATTTTAATACAAACTCCGACCCGGCAAGCACGATCACAATTTATTCAAGCCTATGTCAGTTTCGACATTCTTCGTTTCAGAAGTGTATTTCTGTGCGGAATCGCTGTTTCGCGGGCTAGATCAGTGCATTTGCATGCAAACATGCCAAATTGGCACAGAAACTCCGACCCGTCAAGCACGATCACAATTTATTCGAGCCTATGTCAGATTCGACGATTCTTCGTTTCAGAAGTGTATTTCTGTGCGGAATCGCTGTTTCGCGTGCTAGATCAGTGCATTTGTATGCAGATATGCGAAATTGGCACGGAAACTCCGATTTGGCAAGCACGATCACGATTTATTCGAGCTTATGTCAGATTCGACGATTCTTCGTTTCAGAAGTGAATTTCTGTGCGGAATCGCTGTTTCGCGTGCTATATCAGTGCATTTGCATGCAAGTATGCGAAATTGGAATTGAAACACCGACCCGGCAAGCACGATCACAATTTATTCGAGCCTATGTCAGATTCGACGATTATTCGTTTCACAAATGAATTTCTGTACGGAATCGCTGTTTAGCGAGCTAGATCAGTGCATTTGTATTCAAATATGCGAAATTGGCACGGAAACTCCGATTCGGCAAGCACGACCACGATTTATTCGGGATTATGTCAGATTCGACGATTCTTCGTTTGAGAAGTGTATTTCTGTGCGGAATCGCTGTTTCGCGTGCTATATCAGTGCATTTGCATGCAAGTATGCGAAATTGGAATTGAAACTCCGACCCGGCAAGCACGATCACAATTTATTCGAGCCTATGTCAGATTCGACGATTATTCGTTTCACAAATAAATTTCTGTACGGAATCGCTGTGTAGCGTGCTAGATCAGTCCATTTGTATTCAAATATGCGAAATTGGCACGGAAACTCCGATTCGGCAAGCACGACCACGATTTATTCGGGATTATGTCAGATTCGACGATTCTTCGTTTGAGAAGTGTATTTCTGTGCGGAATCGCTGTTTCGCGCGCTAGATCAGTGCATTTGCATGCAAATATGCGAAATTGGCACGAAAACTCCGATTCGGCAAGCACGATCACGATTTATTCGAGCTTATGTCAGATTCGACGATTATTTGTTTCACAAATGAATTTCTGTGCGGAATCGCTGTTTCGCGTGCTATATCAGTGCATTTGCATGCAAGTATGCGAAATTGGAATAGAAACTCCGACCCGGCAAGCACGATCACAATTTATTCGAGCCTATGTCAGATTCGACGATTATTCGTTTCACAAATAAATTTCTGTACGGAATCGCTGTGTAGCGTGCTAGATCAGTCCATTTGTATTCAAATATGCGAAATTGGCACGGAAACTCCGATTCGGCAAGCACGACCACGATTTATTCGGGATTATGTCAGATTCGACGATTCTTCGTTTGAGAAGTGTATTTCTGTGCGGAATCGCTGTTTCGCGCGCTAGATCAGTGCATTTGCATGCAAATATGCGAAATTGGCACGAAAACTCCGATTCGGCAAGCACGATCACGATTTATTCGAGCTTATGTCAGATTCGACGATTATTTGTTTCACAAATGAATTTCTGTGCGGAATCGCTGTTTCGCGTGCTATATCAGTGCATTTGCATGCAAGTATGCGAAATTGGAATAGAAACTCCGACCCGGCAAGCACGATCACAATTTATTCGAGCCTATGTCAGTTTCGACATTCTTCGTTTCAAAAGTGTATTTCTGTGCGGAATCGCTGTTTCGCGCGCTAGATCAGAGCATTTGCATGCAAATATGCGAAATTGGCACGAAATCTCCGATTCGGCAAGCACGATCACGATTTATTCGAGCTTATGTCAGGTTCGACGATTCTTCGTTTCAGAAGTGTATTTCTGTACGGAATCGCTGTTTCGCGTGCTATATCAGTGCATTTGCATGCAAGTATGCGAAATTTTAATACAAACTCCGACCCGGCAAGCACGATCACAATTTATTCGAGCTTATGTCAGATTCGACGATTATTTGTTTCACAAATGAATTTCTGTGCGGAATCGCTGTTTCGCGTGCTATATCAGTGCATTTGCATGCAAGTATGCGAAATTTTAATAGAAACTCCGACCCGGCAAGCACGATCACAATTTATTCGAGCCTATGTCAGTTTCGACATTCTTCGTTTCAGAAGTGTATTTCTGTGCGGAATCGCTGTTTCGCGTAGTAGATCAGTGCATTTGTATGCAGATATGCGAAATTGGCACGGAAACTCCGATTCGGCAAGCACGATCACGATTTATTCGAGCTTATGTCAGGTTCGACGAATCTTCGTTTCAGAAGTGTATTTCTGTACGGAATCGCTGTTTCGCGTGCTATATCAGTGCATTTGCATGCAAGTATGCGAAATTTTAATACAAACTCCGACCCGGCAAGCACGATCACAATTTATTCAAGCCTATGTCAGTTTCGACATTCTTCGTTTCAGAAGTGTATTTCTGTGCGGAATCGCTGTTTCGCGGGCTAGATCAGTGCATTTGCATGCAAACATGCCAAATTGGCACAGAAACTCCGACCCGTCAAGCACGATCACAATTTATTCGAGCCTATGTCAGATTCGACGATTCTTCGTTTCAGAAGTGTATTTCTGTGCGGAATCGCTGTTTCGCGTGCTAGATCAGTGCATTTGTATGCAGATATGCGAAATTGGCACGGAAACTCCGATTTGGCAAGCACGATCACGATTTATTCGAGCTTATGTCAGATTCGACGATTCTTCGTTTCAGAAGTGTATTTCTGTGCGGAATCGCTGTTTCGCGTGCTATATCAGTGCATTTGCATGCAAGTATGCGAAATTGGAATTGAAACTCCGACCCGGCAAGCACGATCACAATTTATTCGAGCCTATGTCAGATTCGACGATTATTCGTTTCACAAATGAATTTCTGTACGGAATCGCTGTTTAGCGAGCTAGATCAGTGCATTTGTATTCAAATATGCGAAATTGGCACGGAAACTCCGATTCGGCAAGCACGACCACGATTTATTCGGGATTATGTCAGATTCGACGATTCTTCGTTTGAGAAGTGTATTTCTGTGCGGAATCGCTGTTTCGCGCGCTAGATCAGTGCATTTGCATGCAAATATGCGAAATTGGCACGAAAACTCCGATTCGGCAAGCACGATCACGATTTATTCGAGCTTATGTCAGATTCGACGATTCTTCGTTTCAGAAGTGTATTTCTGTGCGGAATCGCTGTTTCGCGTGCTAGATCAGTGCATTTGTATGCAGATATGCGAAATTGGCACGGAAACTCCGATTTGGCAAGCACGATCACGATTTATTCGAGCTTATGTCAGATTCGACGATTCTTCGTTTCAGAAGTGTATTTCTGTGCGGAATCGCTGTTTCGCGTGCTATATCAGTGCATTTGCATGCAAGTATGCGAAATTGGAATTGAAACTCCGACCCGGCAAGCACGATCACAATTTATTCGAGCCTATGTCAGATTCGACGATTATTCGTTTCACAAATAAATTTCTGTACGGAATCGCTGTGTAGCGAGCTAGATCAGTGCATTTGTATTCAAATATGCGAAATTGGCACGGAAACTCCGATTCGGCAAGCACGACCACGATTTATTCGGGATTATGTCAGATTCGACGATTCTTCGTTTGAGAAGTGTATTTCTGTGCGGAATCGCTGTTTCGCGCGCTAGATCAGTGCATTTGCATGCAAATATGCGAAATTGGAATAGAAACTCCGACCCGGCAAGCACGATCACAATTTATTCGAGCTTATGTCAGATTCGACGATTCTTCGTTTCAGAAGTGTATTTCTGTGCGGAATCGCTGTTTCGCGTGCTATATCAGTGCATTTGCATGCAAGTATGCGAAATTGGAATTGAAACTCCGACCCGGCAAGCACGATCACAATTTATTCGAGCCTATGTCAGTTTCGACATTCTTCGTTTCAAAAGTGTATTTCTGTGCGGAATCGCTGTTTCGCGCGCTAGATCAGAGCATTTGCATGCAAATATGCGAAATTGGCACGAAATCTCCGATTTGGCAAGCACGACCACGATTTATTCGGGATTATGTCAGATTCGACGATTCTTCGTTTGAGAAGTGTATTTCTGTGCGGAATCGCTGTTTCGCGCGCTAGATCAGTGCATTTGTATGCAAATATGCGAAATTGACACGAAAACTCCGATTCGGCAAGCACGATCACGATTTATTCGAGCTTATGTCAGATTCGACGATTATTTGTTTCACAAATGAATTTCTGTGCGGAATCGCTGTTTCGCGTGCTATATCAGTGCATTTGCATGCAAGTATGCGAAATTGGAATAGAAACTCCGACCCGGCAAGCACGATCACAATTTATTCGAGCCTATGTCAGATTCGACGATTATTCGTTTCACAAATGAATTTCTGTACGGAATCGCTGTTTAGCGAGCTAGATCAGTGCATTTGTATTCAAATATGCGTAATTGGCACGGAAACTCCGATTCGGCAAGCACGACCACGATTTATTCGGGATTATGTCAGATTCGACGATTCTTCGTTTGAGAAGTGTATTTCTGTGCGGAATCGCTGTTTCGCGTGCTATATCAGTGCATTTGCATGCAAGTATGCGAAATTGGAATTGAAACTCCGACCCGGCAAGCACGATCACAATTTATTCGAGCCTATGTCAGATTCGACGATTATTCGTTTCACAAATAAATTTCTGTACGGAATCGCTGTGTAGCGAGCTAGATCAGTGCATTTGTATTCAAATATGCGAAATTGGCACGGAAACTCTGATTCGGCAAGCACGACCACGATTTATTCGGGATTATGTCAGATTCGACGATTCTTCGTTTGAGAAGTGTATTTCTGTGCGGAATCGCTGTTTCGCGCGCTAGATCAGTGCATTTGCATGCAAATATGCGAAATTGGCACGAAAACTCCGATTCGGCAAGCACGATCACGATTTATTCGAGCTTATGTCAGATTCGACGATTATTTGTTTCACAAATGAATTTCTGTGCGGAATCGCTGTTTCGCGTGCTATATCAGTGCATTTGCATGCAAGTATGCGAAATTGGAATAGAAACTCCGACCCGGCAAGCACGATCACAATTTAATCGAGCCTATGTCAGTTTCGACATTCTTCGTTTCAAAAGTGTATTTCTGTGCGGAATCGCTGTTTCGCGCGCTAGATCAGAGCATTTGCATGCAAATATGCGAAATTGGCACGAAATCTCCGATTTGGCAAGCACGACCACGATTTATTCGGGATTATGTCAGATTCGACGATTCTTCGTTTGAGAAGTGTATTTCTGTGCGGAATCGCTGTTTCGCGCGCTAGAACAGTGCATTTGTATGCAAATATGCGAAATTGGCACGAAAACTCCGATTCGGCAAGCACGATCACGATTTATTCGAGCTTATGTCAGATTCGACGATTATTTGTTTCACAAATGAATTTCTGTGCGGAATCGCTGTTTCGCGTGCTATATCAGTGCATTTGCATGCAAGTATGCGAAATTGGAATAGAAACTCCGACCCGGCAAGCACGATCACAATTTATTCGAGCCTATGTCAGATTCGACGATTCTTCGTTTCAGAAGTGTATTTCTGTGCGGAATCGCTGTTTCGCATGCTAGATCAGTGCATTTGTATGCAGATATGCGAAATTGGCACGGAAACTCCGATTTGGCAAGCACGATCACGATTTATTCGAGCTTATGTCAGATTCGACGATTCTTCGTTTCAGAAGTGTATTTCTGTGCGGAATCGCTGTTTCGCGTGCTATATCAGTGCATTTGCATGCAAGTATGCGAAATTTTAATAGAAACTCCGACCCGGCAAGCACGATCACAATTTATTCGAGCCTATGTCAGATTCGACGATTATTTGTTTCAGAAGTGTATTTCTGTGCGGAATCGCTGTTTCGCGGGCTAGATCAGTGCATTTGCATGCAAACATGCCAAATTGGCACAGAAACTCCGACCCGTCAAGCACGATCACAATTTATTCGAGCCTATGTCAGATTCGACGATTCTTCGTTTCAGAAGTGTATTTCTGTGCGGAATCGCTGTTTCGCGTGCTAGATCAGTGCATTTGTATGCAGATATGCGAAATTGGCACGGAAACTCCGATTTGGCAAACACGATCACGATTTATTCGAGCTTATGTCAGGTTCGACGATTCTTCGTTTCAGAAGTGTATTTCTGTGCGGAATCGCTGTTTCGCGTGCTATATCAGTGCATTTGCATGCAAGTATGCGAAATTGGAATTGAAACTCCGACCCGGCAAGCACGATCACAATTTATTCGAGCCTATGTCAGATTCGACGATTATTCGTTTCACAAATAAATTTCTGTACGGAATCGCTGTTTAGCGAGCTAGATCAGTGCATTTGTATTCAAATATGCGAAATTGGCACGGAAACTCCGATTCGGCAAGCACGACCACGATTTATTCGGGATTATGTCAGATTCGACGATTCTTCGTTTGAGAAGTGTATTTCTGTGCGGAATCGCTGTTTCGCGGGCTAGATCAGTGCATTTGTATGCAAATATGCGAAATTGGCACGAAAACTCCGATTCGGCAAGCACGATCACGATTTATTCGAGCTTATGTCAGATTCGACGATTATTTGTTTCACAAATGAATTTCTGTGCGGAATCGCTGTTTCGCGTGCTATATCAGTGCATTTGCATGCAAGTATGCGAAATTGGAATAGAAACTCTGACCCGGCAAGCACGATCACAATTTATTCGAGCCTATGTCAGTTTCGACATTCTTCGTTTCAAAAGTGTATTTCTGTGCGGAATCGCTGTTTCGCGCGCTAGATCAGAGCATTTGCATGCAAATATGCGAAATTGGCACGAAATCTCCGATTTGGCAAGCACGACCACGATTTATTCGGGATTATGTCAGATTCGACGATTCTTCGTTTGAGAAGTGTATTTCTGTGCGGAATCGCTGTTTCGCGCGCTAGATCAGTGCATTTGTATGCAAATATGCGAAATTGACACGAAAACTCCGATTCGGCAAGCACGATCACGATTTATTCGAGCTTATGTCAGATTCGACGATTATTTGTTTCACAAATGAATTTCTGTGCGGAATCGCTGTTTCGCGTGCTATATCAGTGCATTTGCATGCAAGTATGCGAAATTGGAATAGAAACTCCGACCCGGCAAGCACGATCACAATTTATTCGAGCCTATGTCAGATTCGACGATTATTCGTTTCACAAATGAATTTCTGTACGGAATCGCTGTTTAGCGAGCTAGATCAGTGCATTTGTATTCAAATATGCGAAATTGGCACGGAAACTCTGATTCGGCAAGCACGACCACGATTTATTCGGGATTATGTCAGATTCGACGATTCTTCGTTTGAGAAGTGTATTTCTGTGCGGAATCGCTGTTTCGCGCGCTAGATCAGTGCATTTGCATGCAAATATGCGAAATTGGCACGAAAACTCCGATTCGGCAAGCACGATCACGATTTATTCGAGCTTATGTCAGATTCGACGATTATTTGTTTCACAAATGAATTTCTGTGCGGAATCGCTGTTTCGCGTGCTATATCAGTGCATTTGCATGCAAGTATGCGAAATTGGAATAGAAACTCCGACCCGGCAAGCACGATCACAATTTAATCGAGCCTATGTCAGTTTCGACATTCTTCGTTTCAAAAGTGTATTTCTGTGCGGAATCGCTGTTTCGCGCGCTAGATCAGAGCATTTGCATGCAAATATGCGAAATTGGCACGAAATCTCCGATTTGGCAAGCACGACCACGATTTATTCGGGATTATGTCAGATTCGACGATTCTTCGTTTGAGAAGTGTATTTCTGTGCGGAATCGCTGTTTCGCGCGCTAGAACAGTGCATTTGTATGCAAATATGCGAAATTGGCACGAAAACTCCGATTCGGCAAGCACGATCACGATTTATTCGAGCTTATGTCAGATTCGACGATTATTTGTTTCACAAATGAATTTCTGTGCGGAATCGCTGTTTCGCGTGCTATATCAGTGCATTTGCATGCAAGTATGCGAAATTTTAATAGAAACTCCGACCCGGCAAGCACGATCACAATTTATTCGAGCCTATGTCAGTTTCGACATTCTTCGTTTCAGAAGTGTATTTCTGTGCGGAATCGCTGTTTCGCGTAGTAGATCAGTGCATTTGTATGCAGATATGCGAAATTGGCACGGAAACTCCGATTCGGCAAGCACGATCACGATTTATTCGAGCTTATGTCAGGTTCGACGAATCTTCGTTTCAGAAGTGTATTTCTGTACGGAATCGCTGTTTCGCGTGCTATATCAGTGCATTTGCATGCAAGTATGCGAAATTTTAATACAAACTCCGACCCGGCAAGCACGATCACAATTTATTCAAGCCTATGTCAGTTTCGACATTCTTCGTTTCAGAAGTGTATTTCTGTGCGGAATCGCTGTTTCGCGGGCTAGATCAGTGCATTTGCATGCAAACATGCCAAATTGGCACAGAAACTCCGACCCGTCAAGCACGATCACAATTTATTCGAGCCTATGTCAGATTCGACGATTCTTCGTTTCAGAAGTGTATTTCTGTGCGGAATCGCTGTTTCGCGTGCTAGATCAGTGCATTTGTATGCAGATATGCGAAATTGGCACGGAAACTCCGATTTGGCAAGCACGATCACGATTTATTCGAGCTTATGTCAGATTCGACGATTCTTCGTTTCAGAAGTGTATTTCTGTGCGGAATCGCTGTTTCGCGTGCTATATCAGTGCATTTGCATGCAAGTATGCGAAATTGGAATTGAAACTCCGACCCGGCAAGCACGATCACAATTTATTCGAGCCTATGTCAGATTCGACGATTATTCGTTTCACAAATGAATTTCTGTACGGAATCGCTGTTTAGCGAGCTAGATCAGTGCATTTGTATTCAAATATGCGAAATTGGCACGGAAACTCCGATTCGGCAAGCACGACCACGATTTATTCGGGATTATGTCAGATTCGACGATTCTTCGTTTGAGAAGTGTATTTCTGTGCGGAATCGCTGTTTCGCGCGCTAGATCAGTGCATTTGCATGCAAATATGCGAAATTGGCACGAAAACTCCGATTCGGCAAGCACGATCACGATTTATTCGAGCTTATGTCAGATTCGACGATTCTTCGTTTCAGAAGTGTATTTCTGTGCGGAATCGCTGTTTCGCGTGCTAGATCAGTGCATTTGTATGCAGATATGCGAAATTGGCACGGAAACTCCGATTTGGCAAGCACGATCACGATTTATTCGAGCTTATGTCAGATTCGACGATTCTTCGTTTCAGAAGTGTATTTCTGTGCGGAATCGCTGTTTCGCGTGCTATATCAGTGCATTTGCATGCAAGTATGCGAAATTGGAATTGAAACTCCGACCCGGCAAGCACGATCACAATTTATTCGAGCCTATGTCAGATTCGACGATTATTCGTTTCACAAATAAATTTCTGTACGGAATCGCTGTGTAGCGAGCTAGATCAGTGCATTTGTATTCAAATATGCGAAATTGGCACGGAAACTCCGATTCGGCAAGCACGACCACGATTTATTCGGGATTATGTCAGATTCGACGATTCTTCGTTTGAGAAGTGTATTTCTGTGCGGAATCGCTGTTTCGCGCGCTAGATCAGTGCATTTGCATGCAAATATGCGAAATTGGAATAGAAACTCCGACCCGGCAAGCACGATCACAATTTATTCGAGCTTATGTCAGATTCGACGATTCTTCGTTTCAGAAGTGTATTTCTGTGCGGAATCGCTGTTTCGCGTGCTATATCAGTGCATTTGCATGCAAGTATGCGAAATTGGAATTGAAACTCCGACCCGGCAAGCACGATCACAATTTATTCGAGCCTATGTCAGTTTCGACATTCTTCGTTTCAAAAGTGTATTTCTGTGCGGAATCGCTGTTTCGCGCGCTAGATCAGAGCATTTGCATGCAAATATGCGAAATTGGCACGAAATCTCCGATTTGGCAAGCACGACCACGATTTATTCGGGATTATGTCAGATTCGACGATTCTTCGTTTGAGAAGTGTATTTCTGTGCGGAATCGCTGTTTCGCGCGCTAGATCAGTGCATTTGTATGCAAATATGCGAAATTGACACGAAAACTCCGATTCGGCAAGCACGATCACGATTTATTCGAGCTTATGTCAGATTCGACGATTATTTGTTTCACAAATGAATTTCTGTGCGGAATCGCTGTTTCGCGTGCTATATCAGTGCATTTGCATGCAAGTATGCGAAATTGGAATAGAAACTCCGACCCGGCAAGCACGATCACAATTTATTCGAGCCTATGTCAGATTCGACGATTATTCGTTTCACAAATGAATTTCTGTACGGAATCGCTGTTTAGCGAGCTAGATCAGTGCATTTGTATTCAAATATGCGTAATTGGCACGGAAACTCCGATTCGGCAAGCACGACCACGATTTATTCGGGATTATGTCAGATTCGACGATTCTTCGTTTGAGAAGTGTATTTCTGTGCGGAATCGCTGTTTCGCGTGCTATATCAGTGCATTTGCATGCAAGTATGCGAAATTGGAATTGAAACTCCGACCCGGCAAGCACGATCACAATTTATTCGAGCCTATGTCAGATTCGACGATTATTCGTTTCACAAATAAATTTCTGTACGGAATCGCTGTGTAGCGAGCTAGATCAGTGCATTTGTATTCAAATATGCGAAATTGGCACGGAAACTCTGATTCGGCAAGCACGACCACGATTTATTCGGGATTATGTCAGATTCGACGATTCTTCGTTTGAGAAGTGTATTTCTGTGCGGAATCGCTGTTTCGCGCGCTAGATCAGTGCATTTGCATGCAAATATGCGAAATTGGCACGAAAACTCCGATTCGGCAAGCACGATCACGATTTATTCGAGCTTATGTCAGATTCGACGATTATTTGTTTCACAAATGAATTTCTGTGCGGAATCGCTGTTTCGCGTGCTATATCAGTGCATTTGCATGCAAGTATGCGAAATTGGAATAGAAACTCCGACCCGGCAAGCACGATCACAATTTAATCGAGCCTATGTCAGTTTCGACATTCTTCGTTTCAAAAGTGTATTTCTGTGCGGAATCGCTGTTTCGCGCGCTAGATCAGAGCATTTGCATGCAAATATGCGAAATTGGCACGAAATCTCCGATTTGGCAAGCACGACCACGATTTATTCGGGATTATGTCAGATTCGACGATTCTTCGTTTGAGAAGTGTATTTCTGTGCGGAATCGCTGTTTCGCGCGCTAGAACAGTGCATTTGTATGCAAATATGCGAAATTGGCACGAAAACTCCGATTCGGCAAGCACGATCACGATTTATTCGAGCTTATGTCAGATTCGACGATTATTTGTTTCACAAATGAATTTCTGTGCGGAATCGCTGTTTCGCGTGCTATATCAGTGCATTTGCATGCAAGTATGCGAAATTGGAATAGAAACTCCGACCCGGCAAGCACGATCACAATTTATTCGAGCCTATGTCAGATTCGACGATTCTTCGTTTCAGAAGTGTATTTCTGTGCGGAATCGCTGTTTCGCATGCTAGATCAGTGCATTTGTATGCAGATATGCGAAATTGGCACGGAAACTCCGATTTGGCAAGCACGATCACGATTTATTCGAGCTTATGTCAGATTCGACGAATCTTCGTTTCAGAAGTGTATTTCTGTGCGGAATCGCTGTTTCGCGTGCTATATCAGTGCATTTGCATGCAAGTATGCGAAATTTTAATAGAAACTCCGACCCGGCAAGCACGATCACAATTTATTCGAGCCTATGTCAGATTCGACGATTATTTGTTTCAGAAGTGTATTTCTGTGCGGAATCGCTGTTTCGCGGGCTAGATCAGTGCATTTGCATGCAAACATGCCAAATTGGCACAGAAACTCCGACCCGTCAAGCACGATCACAATTTATTCGAGCCTATGTCAGATTCGACGATTCTTCGTTTCAGAAGTGTATTTCTGTGCGGAATCGCTGTTTCGCGTGCTAGATCAGTGCATTTGTATGCAGATATGCGAAATTGGCACGGAAACTCCGATTTGGCAAACACGATCACGATTTATTCGAGCTTATGTCAGATTCGACGATTCTTCGTTTCAGAAGTGTATTTCTGTGCGGAATCGCTGTTTCGCGTGCTATATCAGTGCATTTGCATGCAAGTATGCGAAATTGGAATTGAAACTCCGACCCGGCAAGCACGATCACAATTTATTCGAGCCTATGTCAGATTCGACGATTATTCGTTTCACAAATAAATTTCTGTACGGAATCGCTGTTTAGCGAGCTAGATCAGTGCATTTGTATTCAAATATGCGAAATTGGCACGGAAACTCCGATTCGGCAAGCACGACCACGATTTATTCGGGATTATGTCAGATTCGACGATTCTTCGTTTGAGAAGTGTATTTCTGTGCGGAATCGCTGTTTCGCGGGCTAGATCAGTGCATTTGTATGCAAATATGCGAAATTGGCACGAAAACTCCGATTCGGCAAGCACGATCACGATTTATTCGAGCTTATGTCAGATTCGACGATTATTTGTTTCACAAATGAATTTCTGTGCGGAATCGCTGTTTCGCGTGCTATATCAGTGCATTTGCATGCAAGTATGCGAAATTGGAATAGAAACTCTGACCCGGCAAGCACGATCACAATTTATTCGAGCCTATGTCAGTTTCGACATTCTTCGTTTCAAAAGTGTATTTCTGTGCGGAATCGCTGTTTCGCGCGCTAGATCAGAGCATTTGCATGCAAATATGCGAAATTGGCACGAAATCTCCGATTTGGCAAGCACGACCACGATTTATTCGGGATTATGTCAGATTCGACGATTCTTCGTTTGAGAAGTGTATTTCTGTGCGGAATCGCTGTTTCGCGCGCTAGATCAGTGCATTTGTATGCAAATATGCGAAATTGACACGAAAACTCCGATTCGGCAAGCACGATCACGATTTATTCGAGCTTATGTCAGATTCGACGATTATTTGTTTCACAAATGAATTTCTGTGCGGAATCGCTGTTTCGCGTGCTATATCAGTGCATTTGCATGCAAGTATGCGAAATTGGAATAGAAACTCCGACCCGGCAAGCACGATCACAATTTATTCGAGCCTATGTCAGATTCGACGATTATTCGTTTCACAAATGAATTTCTGTACGGAATCGCTGTTTAGCGAGCTAGATCAGTGCATTTGTATTCAAATATGCGAAATTGGCACGGAAACTCTGATTCGGCAAGCACGACCACGATTTATTCGGGATTATGTCAGATTCGACGATTCTTCGTTTGAGAAGTGTATTTCTGTGCGGAATCGCTGTTTCGCGCGCTAGATCAGTGCATTTGCATGCAAATATGCGAAATTGGCACGAAAACTCCGATTCGGCAAGCACGATCACGATTTATTCGAGCTTATGTCAGATTCGACGATTATTTGTTTCACAAATGAATTTCTGTGCGGAATCGCTGTTTCGCGTGCTATATCAGTGCATTTGCATGCAAGTATGCGAAATTGGAATAGAAACTCCGACCCGGCAAGCACGATCACAATTTAATCGAGCCTATGTCAGTTTCGACATTCTTCGTTTCAAAAGTGTATTTCTGTGCGGAATCGCTGTTTCGCGCGCTAGATCAGAGCATTTGCATGCAAATATGCGAAATTGGCACGAAATCTCCGATTTGGCAAGCACGACCACGATTTATTCGGGATTATGTCAGATTCGACGATTCTTCGTTTGAGAAGTGTATTTCTGTGCGGAATCGCTGTTTCGCGCGCTAGAACAGTGCATTTGTATGCAAATATGCGAAATTGGCACGAAAACTCCGATTCGGCAAGCACGATCACGATTTATTCGAGCTTATGTCAGATTCGACGATTATTTGTTTCACAAATGAATTTCTGTGCGGAATCGCTGTTTCGCGTGCTATATCAGTGCATTTGCATGCAAGTATGCGAAATTGGAATAGAAACTCCGACCCGGCAAGCACGATCACAATTTATTCGAGCCTATGTCAGATTCGACGATTCTTCGTTTCAGAAGTGTATTTCTGTGCGGAATCGCTGTTTCGCGTGCTATATCAGTGCATTTGCATGCAAGTATGCGAAATTGGAATTGCAACTCCGACCCGGCAAGCACGATCACAATTTATTCGAGCCTATGTCAGATTCGACGATTATTCGTTTCACAAATGAATTTCTGTACGGAATCGCTGTTTAGCGAGCTAGATCAGTGCATTTGTATTCAAATATGCGAAATTGGCACGGAAACTCCGATTCGGCAAGCACGACCACGATTTATTCGGGATTATGTCAGATTCGACGATTCTTCGTTTGAGAAGTGTATTTCTGTGCGGAATCGCTGTTTCGCGCGCTAGATCAGTGCATTTGCATGCAAATATGCGAAATTGGCACGAAAACTCCGATTCGGCAAGCACGATCACGATTTATTCGAGCTTATGTCAGATTCGACGATTATTTGTTTCACAAATGAATTTCTGTGCGGAATCGCTGTTTCGCGTGCTATATCAGCGCATTTGCATGCAAGTATGCGAAATTGGAATAGAAACTCCGACCCGGCAAGCACGATCACAATTTATTCGAGCCTATGTCAGATTCGACGATTATTCGTTTCACAAATGAATTTCTGTACGGAATCGCTGTTTAGCGAGCTAGATCAGTGCATTTGTATTCAAATATGCGTAATTGGCACGGAAACTCCGATTCGGCAAGCACGACCACGATTTATTCGGGATTATGTCAGATTCGACGATTCTTCGTTTGACAAGTGTATTTCTGTGCGGAATCGCTGTTTCGCGCGCTAGATCAGTGCATTTGCATGCAAATATGCGAAATTGGCACGAAAACTCCGATTCGGCAAGCACGATCACGATTTATTCGAGCTTATGTCAGATTCGACGATTATTTGTTTCGCAAATGAATTTCTGTGCGGAATCGCTGTTTCGCGTGCTATATCAGTGCATTTGCATGCAAGTATGCGAAATTGGAATAGAAACTCCGACCCGGCAAGCACGATCACAATTTATTCGAGCCTATGTCAGTTTCGACATTCTTCGTTTGAAAAGTGTATTTCTGTGCGGAATCGCTGTTTCACGCGCTAGATCAGAGCATTTGCATGCAAATATGCGAAATTGGCACGAAATCTCCGATTTGGCAAGCACGACCACGATTTATTCGGGATTATGTCAGATTCGACGATTTTTCGTTTGAGAAGTGTATTTCTGTGCGGAATCGCTGTTTCGCGCGCTAGATCAGTGCATTTGCATGCAAGTATGCGAAATTGGAATTGAAACTCCGACACGGCTAGCACGATCACAATTTATTCGAGCCTATGTCAGATTCGACGATTATTCGTTTCACAATTGAATTTCTGTACGGAATCGCTGTTTAGCGTGCTAGATCAGTGCATTTGTATTCAAATATGCGAAATTGGCACGGAAACTCCGATTTGGCAAGCACGATCATGGTTTATTCGAGCTTATGTCAGATTCGACGATTATTCGTTTCACAAATGAATTTCTGTACGGAATCGCTGTTTAGCGTGCTAGATCAGTGCATTTGTATGCAAATATGCGAAATTGGTACGGAAACTCCGATTCGGCAAGCACGACCACGATTTATTCGAGCTTATGTCAGATTCGACGATTCTTCGTTTCAGAAGTGTATTATTGTGCGGAATCGCTGTTTCGCGTGCTATATCAGTGCATTTGCATGCAAGTATGCGAAATTGGAATTGAAACTCCGACCCGGCAATCACGATCACAATTTATTCGAGCCTATGTCAGATTCGACGATTATTCGTTTCACAAATGAATTTCTGTACGGAATCGCTGTTTACCGTGCTAGATCAGTGCATTTGTATTCAAATATGCGAAATTGGCACAGAAACTCCGATTCGGCAAGCACGACCACGGTTTATTCGAGATTATGTCAGATTCGACGATTCTTCGTTTGAGAAGTGTATTTCTGTGCGGAATCGCTGTTTCGCGCGCTAGATCAGTGCATTTGCATGCAAATATACGAAATTGGCACGAAAACTCCGATTCGGCATGCACGATCACGATTTTTTCGAGCTTATGTCAGATTCGACGATTCTTCGTTTCAGAAGTGTATTTCTGTGCGGAATCGCTGTTTCGCGCGCTAGATCAGTGCATTTGCAAGCAAGTATGCGAAATTGGAATTGAAACTCCGACCCGGCAAGTACGATCACAATTTATTCGAGCCTATGTCAGATTCGACGATTATTCGTTTCAGAAATGAATTTCTGTACGGAATCGCTGTTTAGCGAGCTAGATCAGTGCATTTGTATGCAGATATGCGAAATTGGCACGGAAACTCCGATTTGGCAAGCACGATCACGATTTATTCGAGCTTATGTCAGATTCGACGATTCTTCGTTTCAGAAGTGTATTTCTGTGCGGAATCGCTGTTTCGCGTGCTAGATCAGTGCATATGTATGCAGATATGCGAAATTGGCACGGAAACTCCGATTTGGCAAGCACGATCACGATTTATTCGAGCTTATGTCAGATTCGACGATACTTCGTTTCAGAAGTGTATTTCTGTGCGGAATCGCTGTTTTGCGTGCTATATCAGTGCATTTGCATGCAAGTATGCGAAATTGGAATTGAAACTCCGACCCGGCAAGCACGATCACAATTTATTCGAGCCTATGTCAGATTCGACGATTATTCGTTTCACAAATGAATTTCTGTACGGAATCGCTGTTTCGCGCGCTAGATCAGTGCATTTGCATGCAAATATGCGAAATTGGCACGAAAACTCCGATTCGGCAAGCACGATCACGATTTATTCGAGCTTATGTCAGATTCGACGATTATTTGTTTCACAAATGAATTTCTGTGCGGAATCGCTGTTTCGCGTGCTATATCAGTGCATTTGCATGCAAGTATGCGAAATTGGAATAGAAACTCCGACCCGGCAAGCACGATCACAATTTATTCGAGCCTATGTCAGATTCGACGATTCTTCGTTTCAGAAGTGTATTTCTGTGCGGAATCGCTGTTTCGCGTGCTAGATCAGTGCATTTGTATGCAGATATGCGAAATTGGCACGGAAACTCCGATTTGGCAAGCACGATCACGATTTATTCGAGCTTATGTCAGATTCGACGATTCTTCGTTTCAGAAGTGTATTTCTGTGCGGAATCGCTGTTTCGCGTGCTATATCAGTGCATTTGCATGCAAGTATGCGAAATTGGAATTGAAACTCCGACCCGGCCAGCACGATCACAATTTATTCGAGCCTATGTCAGATTCGACGATTATTCGTTTCACAAATGAATTTCTGTACGGAATCGCTGTTTAGCGAGCTAGATCAGTGCATTTGTATTCAAATATGCGAAATTGGCACGGAAACTCCGATTCGGCAAGCACGACCACGATTTATTCGGGATTATGTCAGATTCGACGATTCTTCGTTTGAGAAGTGTATTTCTGTGCGGAATCGCTGTTTCGCGCGCTAGATCAGTGCATTTGCATGCAAATATGCGAAATTGGCACGAAAACTCCGATTCGGCAAGCACGATCACGATTTATTCGAGCTTATGTCAGATTCGACGATTATTTGTTTCACAAATGAATTTCTGTGCGGAATCGCTGTTTCGCGTGCTATATCAGTGCATTTGCATGCAAGTATGCGAAATTGGAATAGAAACTCCGACCCGGCAAGCACGATCACAATTTATTCGAGCCTATGTCAGTTTCGACATTCTTCGTTTCAGAAGTGTATTTCTGTGCGGAATCGCTGTTTAGCGTGCTAGATCAGTGCATTTGTATGCAAATATGCGAAATAGGTTCGGAAACTCCGATTCGGCAAGCACGACCACGATTTATTCGAGCTTATGTCAGATTCGACGATTCTTCGTTTCAGAAGTGTATTTCTGTGCGGAATCGCTGTTTCGCGCGCTAGATCGGTGCATTTGCATGCAAGTATGACAAATTGGAATAGAAACTCCGACCGGCAATCACGATCACGATTTATTCGAGCTTATGTCAGATTCGACGATTCTTCGTTTCAGAAGTGTATTTCTGTGCGGAATCGCTGTTTCGCTCGCTAGATCAGTGCATTTGCAGGCAAGTATGCCAAATTGGAATAGAAACTCCGACACGGCAAGCACGATCACGATTTATTCGACGTTATGTCAGATTCGACGATTCTTCGTTTCAGAAGTGTATTTCTGTGCGGAATCGCTGTTTCGCGCGCTAGATCAGTGCATTTGTATGCAAATATGCGAAATTGGCACGAAAACTCCGATTCGGCAAGCACGATCACGATTTATTCGGGATTATGTCAGATTCGACGATTCTTCGTTTGAGAAGTGTATTTCTGTGCGGAATCGCTGTTTCGCGCGCTAGATCAGTGCATTTGTATGCAAATATGCGAAATTGGCACGAAAACTCCGATTCGGCAAGCACGATCACGATTTATTCGAGCTTATGTCAGATTCGACGATTATTTGTTTCACAAATGAATTTCTGTGCGGAATCGCTGTTTCGCGTGCTATATCAGTGCATTTGCATGCAAGTATGCGAAATTGGAATAGAAACTCCGACCCGGCAAGCACGATCACAATTTATTCGAGCCTATGTCAGATTCGACGATTCTTCGTTTCAGAAGTGTATTTCTGTGCGGAATCGCTGTTTCGCGAGCTAGATCAGTGCATTTGTATGCAGATATGCGAAATTGGCACGGAAACTCCGATTTGGCAAGCACGATCACGATTTATTCGAGCTTATGTCAGATTCGACGATTCTTCGTTTCAGAAGTGTATTTCTGTGCGGAATCGCTGTTTCGCGTGCTAGATCAGTGCATTTGCATGCAAATATGCGAAATTGGACAGAAACTCCGACCAGGCAAGCACGATCACAATTTATTCGAGCCTATGTCAGTATCGACATTCTTCGTTTCAGAAGTGTATTTCTGTGCGGAATCGCTGTTTCGCGCGCTAGATCAGAGCATTTGCATGCAAATATGCGAAATTGGCACGAAATCTCCGATTTGGCAAGCACGATCATGGTTTATTCGAGCTTATGTCAGATTCGACGATTATTCGTTTCACAAATGAATTTCTGTACGGAATCGCTGTTTCGCGTGCTATATCAGTGCATTTGCATGCAAGTATGCGAAATTGGAATAGAAACTCCGACCCGGCAAGCACGATCACAATTTATTCGAGCCTATGTCAGTTTCGACATTCTTCGTTTCAGAAGTGTATTTCTGTGCGGAATCGCTGTTTCGCGCGCTAGATCAGAGCATTTGCATGCAAATATGCGAAATTGGCACGAAATCTCCGATTTGGCAAGCACGATCATGGTTTATTCGAGCTTATGTCAGATTCGACGATTATTCGTTTCACAAATGAATTTCTGTACGGAATCGCTGTTTAGCGTGCTAGATCAGTGCATTTGTATGCAAATATGCGAAATAGGTACGGAAACTCCGATTCGGCAAGCACGACCACGATTTATTCGAGCTTATGTCAGATTCGACGATTCTTCGTTTCAGAAGTGTATTTCTGTGCGGAATCGCTGTTTCGCGCGCTAGATCGGTGCATTTGCATGCAAGTATGACAAATTGGAATAGAAACTCCGACCGGCAATCACGATCACGATTTATTCGAGCTTATGTCAGATTCGACGATTCTTCGTTTCAAAAGTGTATTTCTGTGCGGAATCGCTGTTTCGCGCGCTAGATCAGTGCATTTGCAGGCAAGTATGCCAAATTGGAATAGAAACTCCGACACGGCAAGCACGATCACGATTTATTCGACGTTATGTCAGATTCGACGATTCTTCGTTTCAGAAGTGTATTTCTGTGCGGAATCGCTGTTTCGCGTGCTAGATCAGTGCATTTGCATGCAAATATGCGAAATTGGACAGAAACTCCGACCAGGCAAGCACCATCACAATTTATTCGAGCCTATGTCAGATTCGACGATTCTTCGTTTCAGAAGTGTATTTATGTGCGGAATCGCTGTTTCGCGTGCTATATCAGTGCATTTGCATGCAAGTATGCGAAATTGGAATAGAAACTCCGACCCGGCAAGCACGATCACAATTTATTCGAGCTTATGTCAGATTCGACGATTCTTCGTTTCAGAAGTGTATTACTGTGCGGAATCGCTGTTTCGCGTGCTATATCAGTGCATTTGCATGCAAGTATGCGAAATTGGAATTGAAACTCCGACCCGGCAAGCACGATCACAATTTATTCGAGTCTATGTCAGATTCGACGATTATTCGTTTCACAAATGAATTTCTGTACGGAATCGCTGTTTAGCGAGCTAGATCAGTGCATTTGTATGCAGATATGCGAAATTGGCACGGAAACTCCGATTTGGCAAGCACGATCACGATTTATTCGAGCTTATGTCAGATTCGACGATTCTTCGTTTCAGAAGTGTATTTCTGTGCGGAATCGCTGTTTCGCGTGCTAGATCAGTGCATTTGTATGCAGATATGCGAAATTGGCACGGAAACTCCGATTTGGCAAGCACGATCACGATTTATTCGAGCTTATGTCAGATTCGACGATTCTTCGTTTCAGAAGTGTATTTCTGTGCGGAATCGCTGTTTCGCGTGCTATATCAGTGCATTTGCATGCAAGTATGCGAAATTGGAATTGAAACTCCGACCCGGCAAGCACGATCACAATTTATTCGAGCCTATGTCAGATTCGACGATTATTCGTTTCACAAATGAATTTCTGTACGGAATCGCTGTTTAGCGAGCTAGATCAGTGCATTTGTATTCAAATATGCGAAATTGGCACGGAAACTCCGATTCGGCAAGCACGACCACGATTTATTCGGGATTATGTCAGATTCGACGATTCTTCGTTTGAGAAGTGTATTTCTGTGCGGAATCGCTGTTTCGCGCTAGATCAGTGCATTTGCATGCAAATATACGAAATTGGCACGAAAACTCCGATTCGGCATGCACGATCACGATTTTTTCGAGCTTATGTCAGATTCGACGATTATTTGTTTCACAAATGAATTTCTGTGCGGAATCGCCGTTTCGCGGGCTAGATCAGTGCATTTGCATGCAAACATGCCAAATTGGCACAGAAACTCCGATTTGGCAAGCACGATCACGATTTATTCGAGCTTATGTCAGATTCGACGATTCTTCGTTTCAGAAGTGTATTTCTGTGCGGAATCGCTGTTTCGCGTGCTAGATCAGTGCATTTGTATGCAGATATGTGAAATTGGCACGGAAACTCCGATTTGGCAAGCACGATCACGATTTATTCGAGCTTATGTCAGATTCGACGATTCTTCGTTTCAGAAGTGTATTTCTGTGCGGAATCGCTGTTTCGCGTGCTAGATCAGTGCATTTGTATGCAGATATGTGAAATTGGCACGGAAACTCCGATTTGGCAAGCACGATCACGATTTATTCGAGCTTATGTCAGATTCGACGATTCTTCGTTTCAGAAGTGTATTTCTGTGCGGAATCGCTGTTTCGCGTGCTATATCAGTGCATTTGCATGCAAGTATGCGAAATTGGAATTGAAACTCCGACCCGGCAAGCACGATCACAATTTATTCGAGCCAATGTCAGATTCGACGATTATTCGTTTCACAAATGAATTTCTGTACGGAATCGCTGTTTAGCGAGCTAGATCAGAGCATTTGTATTCAAATATGCGAAATTGGCACGGAAACTCCGATTCGGCAAGCACGACCACGATTTATTCGGGATTATGTCAGATTCGACGATTCTTCGTTTGAGAAGTGTATTTCTGTGCGGAATCGCTGTTTCGCGCTCTAGATCAGTGCATTTGCATGCAAATATGCGAAATTGGCACGAAAACTCCGATTCGGCAAGCACGATCACGATTTATTCGAGCTTATGTCAGATTCGACGATTATTTGTTTCACAAATGAATTTCTGTGCGGAATCGCTGTTTCGCGTGCTATATCAGTGCATTTGCATGCAAGTATGCGAAATTGGAATAGAAACTCCGACCCGGCAAGCACGATCACAATTTATTCGAGCCTATGTCAGTTTCGACATTCTTCGTTTGAAAAGTGTATTTCTGTGCGGAATCGCTGTTTCACGCGCTAGATCAGAGCATTTGCATGCAAATATGCGAAATTGGCACGAAATCTCCGATTTGGCAAGCACGACCACGATTTATTCGGGATTATGTCAGATTCGACGATTTTTCGTTTGAGAAGTGTATTTCTGTGCGGAATCGCTGTTTCGCGCGCTAGATCAGTGCATTTGCATGCAAGTATGCGAAATTGGAATTGAAACTCCGACACGGCTAGCACGATCACAATTTATTCGAGCCTATGTCAGATTCGACGATTATTCGTTTCACAAATGAATTTCTGTACGGAATCGCTGTTTAGCGTGCTAGATCAGTGCATTTGTATTCAAATATGCGAAATTGGCACGGAAACTCCGATTTGGCAAGCACGATCATGGTTTATTCGAGCTTATGTCAGATTCGACGATTATTCGTTTCACAAATGAATTTCTGTACGGAATCGCTGTTTAGCGTGCTAGATCAGTGCATTTGTATGCAAATATGCGAAATAGGTACGGAAACTCCGATTCGGCAAGCACGACCACGATTTATTCGAGCTTATGTCAGATTCGACGATTCTTCGTTTCAGAAGTGTATTTCTGTGCGGAATCGCTGTTTCGCGCGCTAGATCGGTGCATTTGCATGCAAGTATGACAAATTGGAATAGAAACTCCGACCGGCAATCACGATCACGATTTATTCGAGCTTATGTCAGATTCGACGATTCTTCGTTTCAAAAGTGTATTTCTGTGCGGAATCGCTGTTTCGCGCGCTAGATCAGTGCATTTGCAGGCAAGTATGCCAAATTGGAATAGAAACTCCGACACGGCAAGCACGATCACGATTTATTCGACGTTATGTCAGATTCGACGATTCTTCGTTTCAGAAGTGTATTTATGTGCGGAATCGCTGTTTCGCGTGCTATATCAGTGCATTTGCATGCAAGTATGCGAAATTGGAATAGAAACTCCGACCCGGCAAGCACGATCACAATTTATTCGAGCCTATGTCAGTTTCGACGATTCTTCGTTTCAGAAGTGTATTTCTGTGCGGAATCGCTGTTTCGCGCGCTAGATCAGTGCATTTGCATGCAAATATGCGAAATTGGCACGAAAACTCCGATTCGGCAAGCACGATCACGATTTATTCGAGCTTATGTCAGATTCGACGATTATTCGTTTCACAAATGAATTTCTGTACGGAATCGCTGTTTAGCGTGCTAGATCAGTGCATTTGTATTCAAATATGCGAAATTGGCACGGAAACTCCGATTTGGCAAGCACGATCATGGTTTATTCGAGCTTATGTCAGATTCGACGATTATTCGTTTCACAAATGAATTTCTGTACGGAATCGCTGTTTAGCGTGCTAGATCAGTGCATTTGTATGCAAATATGCGAAATTGATACGGAAACTCCGATTCGGCAAGCACGACCACGATTTATTCGAGCTTATGTCAGATTCGACGATTCTTCGTTTCAGAAGTGTATTACTGTGCGGAATCGCTGTTTCGCGTGCTATATCAGTGCATTTGCATGCAAGTATGCGAAATTGGAATTGAAACTCCGACCCGGCAAGCACGATCACAATTTATTCGAGCCTATGTCAGATTCGACGATTATTCGTTTCACAAATGAATTTCTGTACGGAATCGCTGTTTAGCGAGCTAGATCAGTGCATTTGTATGCAGATATGCGAAATTGGCACGGAAACTCCGATTTGGCAAGCACGATCACGATTTATTCGAGCTTATGTCAGATTCGACGATTCTTCGTTTCAGAAGTGTATTTCTGTGCGGAATCGCTGTTTCGCGTGCTAGATCAGTGCATTTGTATGCAGATATGCGAAATTGGCACGGAAACTCCGATTTGGCAAGCACGATCACGATTTATTCGAGCTTATGTCAGATTCGACGATTCTTCGTTTCACAAATGAATTTCTGTGCGGAATCGCCGTTTCGCGGGCTAGATCAGTGCATTTGCATGCAAACATGCCAAATTGGCACAGAAACTCCGATTTGGCAAGCACGATCACGATTTATTCGAGCTTATGTCAGATTCGACGATTCTTCGTTTCAGAAGTGTATTTCTGTGCGGAATCGCTGTTTCGCGTGCTAGATCAGTGCATTTGTATGCAGATATGTGAAATTGGCACGGAAACTCCGATTTGGCAAGCACGATCACGATTTATTCGAGCTTATGTCAGATTCGACGATTCTTCGTTTCAGAAGTGTATTTCTGTGCGGAATCGCTGTTTCGCGTGCTAGATCAGTGCATTTGTATGCAGATATGTGAAATTGGCACGGAAACTCCGATTTGGCAAGCACGATCACGATTTATTCGAGCTTATGTCAGATTCGACGATTCTTCGTTTCAGAAGTGTATTTCTGTGCGGAATCGCTGTTTCGCGTGCTATATCAGTGCATTTGCATGCAAGTATGCGAAATTGGAATTGAAACTCCGACGCGGCAAGCACGATCACAATTTATTCGAGCCTATGTCAGATTCGACGATTATTCGTTTCACAAATGAATTTCTGTACGGAATCGCTGTTTAGCGAGCTAGATCAGTGCATTTGTATTCAAATATGCGAAATTGGCACGGAAACTCCGATTCGGCAAGCACGACCACGATTTATTCGGGATTATGTCAGATTCGACGATTCTTCGTTTGAGAAGTGTATTTCTGTGCGGAATCGCTGTTTCGCGCTCTAGATCAGTGCATTTGCATGCAAATATGCGAAATTGGCACGAAAACTCCGATTCGGCAAGCACGATCACGATTTATTCGAGCTTATGTCAGATTCGACGATTATTTGTTTCACAAATGAATTTCTGTGCGGAATCGCTGTTTCGCGTGCTATATCAGTGCATTTGCATGCAAGTATGCGAAATTGGAATAGAAACTCCGACCCGGCAAGCACGATCACAATTTATTCGAGCCTATGTCAGTTTCGACATTCTTCGTTTGAAAAGTGTATTTCTGTGCGGAATCGCTGTTTCACGCGCTAGATCAGAGCATTTGCATGCAAATATGCGAAATTGGCACGAAATCTCCGATTTGGCAAGCACGACCACGATTTATTCGGGATTATGTCAGATTCGACGATTTTTCGTTTGAGAAGTGTATTTCTGTGCGGAATCGCTGTTTCGCGCGCTAGATCAGTGCATTTGCATGCAAGTATGCGAAATTGGAATTGAAACTCCGACACGGCTAGCACGATCACAATTTATTCGAGCCTATGTCAGATTCGACGATTATTCGTTTCACAAATGAATTTCTGTACGGAATCGCTGTTTAGCGTGCTAGATCAGTGCATTTGTATTCAAATATGCGAAATTGGCACGGAAACTCCGATTTGGCAAGCACGATCATGGTTTATTCGAGCTTATGTCAGATTCGACGATTATTCGTTTCACAAATGAATTTCTGTACGGAATCGCTGTTTAGCGTGCTAGATCAGTGCATTTGTATGCAAATATGCGAAATTGGTACGGAAACTCCGATTCGGCAAGCACGACCACGATTTATTCGAGCTTATGTCAGATTCGACGATTCTTCGTTTCAGAAGTGTATTATTGTGCGGAATCGCTGTTTCGCGTGCTATATCAGTGCATTTGCATGCAAGTATGCGAAATTGGAATTGAAACTCCGACCCGGCAAGCACGATCACAATTTATTCGAGCCTATGTCAGATTCGACGATTATTCGTTTCACAAATGAATTTCTGTACGGAATCGCTGTTTACCGTGCTAGATCAGTGCATTTGTATTCAAATATGCGAAATTGGCACAGAAACTCCGATTCGGCAAGCACGACCACGGTTTATTCGAGATTATGTCAGATTCGACGATTCTTCGTTTGAGAAGTGTATTTCTGTGCGGAATCGCTGTTTCGCGCGCTAGATCAGTGCATTTGCATGCAAATATACGAAATTGGCACGAAAACTCCGATTCGGCATGCACGATCACGATTTTTTCGAGCTTATGTCAGATTCGACGATTCTTCGTTTCAGAAGTGTATTTCTGTGCGGAATCGCTGTTTCGCGCGCTAGATCAGTGCATTTGCAAGCAAGTATGCGAAATTGGAATTGAAACTCCGACCCGGCAAGTACGATCACAATTTATTCGAGCCTATGTCAGATTCGACGATTATTCGTTTCAGAAATGAATTTCTGTACGGAATCGCTGTTTAGCGAGCTAGATCAGTGCATTTGTATGCAGATATGCGAAATTGGCACGGAAACTCCGATTTGGCAAGCACGATCACGATTTATTCGAGCTTATGTCAGATTCGACGATTCTTCGTTTCAGAAGTGTATTTCTGTGCGGAATCGCTGTTTCGCGTGCTAGATCAGTGCATTTGTATGCAGATATGCGAAATTGGCACGGAAACTCCGATTTGGCAAGCACGATCACGATTTATTCGAGCTTATGTCAGATTCGACGATTCTTCGTTTCTGAAGTGTATTTCTGTGCGGAATCGCTGTTTTGCGTGCTATATCAGTGCATTTGCATGCAAGTATGCGAAATTGGAATTGAAACTCCGACCCGGCAAGCACGATCACAATTTATTCGAGCCTATGTCAGATTCGACGATTATTCGTTTCACAAATGAATTTCTGTACGGAATCGCTGTTTAGCGAGCTAGATCAGTGCATTTGTATTCAAATATGAGAAATTGGCACGGAAACTCCAATTCGGCAAGCACGACCACGATTTATTCGGGATTATGTCAGATTCGACGATTCTTCGTTTGAGAAGTGTATTTCTGTGCGGAATCGCTGTTTCGCGCGCTAGATCAGTGCATTTGCATGCAAATATGCGAAATTGGCACGAAAACTCCGATTCGGCAAGCACGATCACGATTTATTCGAGCTTATGTCAGATTCGACGATTATTTGTTTCACAAATGAATTTCTGTGCGGAATCGCTGTTTCGCGTTCTATATCAGTGCATTTGCATGCAAGTATGCGAAATTGGAATAGAAACTCCGACCCGGCAAGCACGATCACAATTTATTCGAGCCTATGTCAGTTTCGACATTCTTCGTTTCAGAAGTGTATTTCTGTGCGGAATCGCTGTTTCGCGCGCTAGATCGGTGCATTTGCATGCAAGTATGACAAATTGGAATAGAAACTCCGACCGGCAAGCACGATCACGATTTATTCGAGCTTATGTCAGATTCGACGATTATTTGTTTCGCAAATGAATTTCTGTGCGGAATCGCTGTTTCGCGTGCTAGATCAGTGCATTTGTATGCAGATATGCGAAATTGGCACGGAAACTCCGATATGGCAAGCACGATCACGATTTATTCGGGATTATGTCAGATTCGACGAATCTTCGTTTGAGAAGTGTATTTCTGTGCGGAATCGCTGTTTCGCGCGCTAGATCAGTGCATTTGCATGCAAATATGCGAAATTGGCACGAAAACTCCGATTCGGCAAGCACGATCACGATTTATTCGAGCTTATGTCAGATTCGACGATTATTTGTTTCACAAATGAATTTCTGTGCGGAATCGCTGTTTCGCGTGCTATATCAGTGCATTTGCATGCAAGTATGCGAAATTGGAATAGAAACTCCGACCCGGCAAGCACGATCACAATTTATTCGAGCCTATGTCAGATTCGACGATTATTCGTTTCACAAATGAATTTCTGTACGGAATCGCTGTTTAGCGAGCTAGATCAGTGCATTTGTATGCAGATATGCGAAATTGGCACGGAAACTCCGATTTGGCAAGCACGATCACGATTTATTCGAGCTTATGTCAGATTCGACGATTCTTCGTTTCAGAAGTGTATTTCTGTGCGGAATCGCTGTTTCGCGTGCTATATCAGTGCATTTGCATGCAAGTATGCGAAATTGGAATTGAAACTCCGACCCGGCAAGCACGATCACAATTTATTCGAGCCTATGTCAGATTCGACGATTATTCGTTTCACAAATGAATTTCTGTACGGAATCGCTGTTTAGCGAGCTAGATCAGTGCATTTGTATTCAAATATGCGAAATTGGCACGGAAACTCCGATTCGGCAAGCACGACCACGATTTATTCGGGATTATGTCAGATTCGACGATTCTTCGTTTGAGAAGTGTATTTCTGTGCGGAATCGCTGTTTCGCGCGCTAGATCAGTGCATTTGCATGCAAATATGCGATATTGGCACGAAAACTCCGATTCGGCAAGCACGATCACGATTTATTCGAGCTTATGTCAGATTCGACGATTATTTGTTTCACAAATGAATTTCTGTGCGGAATCGCTGTTTCGCGTTCTATGTCAGTGCATTTGCATGCAAGTATGCGAAATTGGAATAGAAACTCCGACCCGGCAAGCACGATCACAATTTATTCGAGCCTATGTCAGTTTCGACATTCTTCGTTTCAGAAGTGTATTTCTGTGCGGAATCGCTGTTTCGCGCACTAGATCGGTGCATTTGCATGCAAGTATGACAAATTGGAATAGAAACTCCGACCGGCAAGCACGATCACGATTTATTCGAGCTTATGTCAGATTCGACGATTATTTGTTTCGCAAATGAATTTCTGTGCGGAATCGCTGTTTCGCGTGCTATATCAGTGCATTTGCATGCAAGTATGCGAAATTCGAATAGAAACTCCGACCCGGCAAGCACGATCACAATTTATTCGAGCCTATGTCAGTTTCGACATTCTTCGTTTCAAAAGTGTATTTCTGTGCGGAATCGCCGTTTCGCGCGCTAGATCAGAGCATTTGCATGCAAATATGCGAAATTGGCACGAAATCTCCGATTTGGCGAGCACGACCACGATTTATTCGGGATTATGTCAGATTCGACGATTCTTCGTTTGAGAAGTGTATTTCTGTGCGGAATCGCTGTTTCGCGCGCTAGATCAGTGCATTTGCATGCAAATATGCGAAATTGGCACGAAAACTCCGATTCGGCAAGCACGATCACGATTTATTCGAGCTTATGTCAGATTCGACGATTATTTGTTTCACAAATGAATTTCTGTGCGGAATCGCTGTTTCGCGTGCTATATCAGTGCATTTGCATGCAAGTATGCGAAATTGGAATAGAAACTCCGACCCGGCAAGCACGATCACAATTTATTCGAGCCTATGTCAGATTCGACGATTCTTCGTTTCAGAAGTGTATTTCTGTGCGGAATCGCTGTTTCGCGTGCTAGATCAGTGCATTTGTATGCAGATATGCGAAATTGGCACGGAAACTCCGATTTGGCAAGCACGATCACGATTTATTCGAGCTTATGTCAGATTCGACGATTCTTCGTTTCAGGAGTGTATGTCTGTGCGGAATCGCTGTTTCGCGTGCTATATCAGTGCATTTGCATGCAAGTATGCGAAATTGGAATTGAAACTCCGACCCGGCAAGCACGATCACAATTTATTCGAGCCTATGTCAGATTCGACGATTATTCGTTTCACAAATGAATTTCTGTACGGAATCGCTGTTTAGCGAGCTAGATCAGTGCATTTGTATTCAAATATGCGAAATTGGCACGGAAACTCCGATTCGGCAAGCACGACCACGATTTATTCGGGATTATGTCAGATTCGACGATTCTTCGTTTGAGAAGTGTATTTCTGTGCGGAATCGCTGTTTCGCGCGCTAGATCAGTGCATTTGCATGCAAATATGCGAAATTGGCACGAAAACTCCGATTCGGCAAGCACGATCACGATTTATTCGAGCTTATGTCAGATTCGACGATTATTTGTTTCACAAATGAATTTCTGTGCGGAATCGCTGTTTCGCGTGCTATATCAGTGCATTTGCATGCAAGTATGCGAAATTGGAATAGAAACTCCGACCCGGCAAGCACGATCACAATTTATTCGAGCCTATGTCAGTTTCGACATTCTTCGTTTCAGAAGTGTATTTCTGTGCGGAATCGCTGTTTAGCGTGCTAGATCAGTGCATTTGTATGCAAATATGCGAAATAGGTTCGGAAACTCCGATTCGGCAAGCACGACCACGATTTATTCGAGCTTATGTCAGATTCGACGATTCTTCGTTTCAGAAGTGTATTTCTGTGCGGAATCGCTGTTTCGCTCGCTAGATCAGTGCATTTGCAGGCAAGTATGCCAAATTGGAATAGAAACTCCGACACGGCAAGCACGATCACGATTTATTCGACGTTATGTCAGATTCGACGATTCTTCGTTTCAGAAGTGTATTTCTGTGCGGAATCGCTGTTTCGCGTGCTAGATCAGTGCATTTGCATGCAAATATGCGAAATTGGACAGAAACTCCGACCAGGCAAGCACGATCACAATTTATTCGAGCCTATGTCAGTATCGACATTCTTCGTTTCAGAAGTGTATTTCTGTGCGGAATCGCTGTTTCGCGCGCTAGATCAGAGCATTTGCATGCAAATATGCGAAATTGGCACGAAATCTCCGATTTGGCAAGCACGATCATGGTTTATTCGAGCTTATGTCAGATTCGACGATTATTCGTTTCACAAATGAATTTCTGTACGGAATCGCTGTTTCGCGTGCTATATCAGTGCATTTGCATGCAAGTATGCGAAATTGGAATAGAAACTCCGACCCGGCAAGCACGATCACAATTTATTCGAGCCTATGTCAGTTTCGACATTCTTCGTTTCAGAAGTGTATTTCTGTGCGGTATCGCTGTTTCGCGCGCTAGATCGGTGCATTTGCATGCAAGTATGACAAATTGGAATAGAAACTCCGACCGGCAATCACGATCACGATTTATTCGAGCTTATGTCAGATTCGACGATTCTTCGTTTCAAAAGTGTATTTCTGTGCGGAATCGCTGTTTCGCGCGCTAGATCAGTGCATTTGCAGGCAAGTATGCCAAATTGGAATAGAAACTCCGACACGGCAAGCACGATCACGATTTATTCGACGTTATGTCAGATTCGACGATTCTTCGTTTCAGAAGTGTATTTCTGTGCGGAATCGCTGTTTCGCGTGCTAGATCAGTGCATTTGCATGCAAATATGCGAAATTGGACAGAAACTCCGACCAGGCAAGCACCATCACAATTTATTCGAGCCTATGTCAGTTTCGACATTCTTCGTTTCAGAAGTGTATTTCTGTGCGGAATCGCTGTTTCGCGTGCTATATCAGTGCATTTGCATGCAAGTATGCGAAATTGGAATAGAAACTCCGACCCGGCAAGCACGATCACAATTTATTCGAGCCTATGTCAGTTTCGACGATTCTTCGTTTCAGAAGTGTATTTCTGTGCGGAATCGCTGTTTCGCGCGCTAGATCAGTGCATTTGCATGCAAATATGCGAAATTGGCACGAAAACTCCGATTCGGCAAGCACGATCACGATTTATTCGAGCTTATGTCAGATTCGACGATTATTCGTTTCACAAATGAATTTCTGTACGGAATCGCTGTTTAGCGTGCTAGATCAGTGCATTTGTATTCAAATATGCGAAATTGGCACGGAAACTTCGATTTGGCAAGCACGATCATGGTTTATTCGAGCTTATGTCAGATTCGACGATTATTCGTTTCACAAATGAATTTCTGTACGGAATCGCTGTTTAGCGTGCTAGATCAGTGCATTTGTATGCAAATATGCGAAATTGGTACGGAAACTCCGATTCGGCAAGCACGACCACGATTTATTCGAGCTTATGTCAGATTCGACGATTCTTCGTTTCAGAAGTGTATTACTGTGCGGAATCGCTGTTTCGCGTGCTATATCAGTGCATTTGCATGCAAGTATGCGAAATTGGAATTGAAACTCCGACGCGGCAAGCACGATCACAATTTATTCGAGCCTATGTCAGATTCGACGATTATTCGTTTCACAAATGAATTTCTGTACGGAATCGCTGTTTAGCGAGCTAGATCAGTGCATTTGTATGCAGATATGCGAAATTGGCACGGAAACTCCGATTTGGCAAGCACGATCACGATTTATTCGAGCTTATGTCAGATTCGACGATTCTTCGTTTCAGAAGTGTATTTCTGTGCGGAATCGCTGTTTCGCGTGCTAGATCAGTGCATTTGTATGCAGATATGCGAAATTGGCACGGAAACTCCGATTTGGCAAGCACGATCACGATTTATTCGAGCTTATGTCAGATTCGACGATTCTTCGTTTCAGAAGTGTATTTCTGTGCGGAATCGCTGTTTCGCGTGCTATATCAGTGCATTTGCATGCAAGTATGCGAAATTGGAATTGAAACTCCGACCCGGCAAGCACGATCACAATTTATTCGAGCCAATGTCAGATTCGACGATTATTCGTTTCACAAATGAATTTCTGTACGGAATCGCTGTTTAGCGTGCTAGATCAGTGCATTTGTATTCAAATATGCGAAATTGGCACGGAAACTCCGATTCGGCAAGCACGACCACGATTTATTCGAGATTATGTCAGATTCGACGATTCTTCGTTTGAGAAGTGTATTTCTGTGCGGAATCGCTGTTTCGCGCTAGATCAGTGCATTTGCATGCAAATATACGAAATTGGCACGAAAACTCCGATTCGGCATGCACGATCACGATTTTTTCGAGCTTATGTCAGATTCGACGATTATTTGTTTCACAAATGAATTTCTGTGCGGAATCGCCGTTTCGCGGGCTAGATCAGTGCATTTGCATGCAAACATGCCAAATTGGCACAGAAACTCCGACCCGTCAAGCACGATCACAATTTATTCGAGCCTATGTCAGATTCGACGATTCTTCGTTTCACAAATGAATTTCTGTACGGAATCGCTGTTTAGCGTGCTAGATCAGTGCATTTGTATTCAAATATGCGAAATTGGCACGGAAACTCCGATTTGGCAAGCACGATCATGGTTTATTCGAGCTTATGTCAGATTCGACGATTATTCGTTTCACAAATGAATTTCTGTACGGAATCGCTGTTTAGCGAGCTAGATCAGTGCATTTGTATGCAGATATGCGAAATTGGCACGGAAACTCCGATTTGGCAAGCACGATCACGATTTATTCGAGCTTATGTCAGATTCGACGATTCTTCGTTTCAGAAGTGTATTTCTGTGCGGAATCGCTGTTTCGCGTGCTAGATCAGTGCATTTGTATGCAGATATGTGAAATTGGCACGGAAACTCCGATTTGGCAAGCACGATCACGATTTATTCGAGCTTATGTCAGATTCGACGATTCTTCGTTTCAGAAGTGTATTTCTATGCGGAATCGCTGTTTCGGGTGCTATATATGTGCATTTGCATGCAAGTATGCGAAATTGGAATTGAAACTCCGACCCGGCAAGCACGATCACAATTTATTCGAGCCTATGTCAGATTCGACGATTATTCGTTTCACAAATGAATTTCTGTACGGAATCGCTGTTTAGCGAGCTAGATCAGTGCATTTGTATTCAAATATGCGAAATTGGCACGGAAACTCCGATTCGGCAAGCACGACCACGATTTATTCGGGATTATGTCAGATTCGACGATTCTTCGTTTGAGAAGTGTATTTCTGTGCGGAATCGCTGTTTCGCGCTCTAGATCAGTGCATTTGCGTGCAAATATGCGAAATTGGCACGAAAACTCCGATTCGGCAAGCACGATCACGATTTATTCGAGCTTATGTCAGATTCGACGATTATTTGTTTCACAAATGAATTTCTGTGCGGAATCGCTGTTTCGCGTGCTATATCAGTGCATTTGCATGCAAGTATGCGAAATTGGAATAGAAACTCCGACCCGGCAAGCACGATCACAATTTATTCGAGCCTATGTCAGTTTCGACGATTCTTCGTTTCAGAAGTGTATTTCTGTGCGGAATCGCTGTTTCGCGCGCTAGATCAGTGCATTTGCATGCAAATATGCGAAATTGGCACGAAAACTCCGATTCGGCAAGCACGATCACGATTTATTCGAGCTTATGTCAGATTCGACGATTCTTCGTTTCAGAAGTGTATTACTGTGCGGAATCGCTGTTTCGCGTGCTATATCAGTGCATTTGCATGCAAGTATGCGAAATTGGAATTGAAACTCCGACCCGGCAAGCACGATCACAATTTATTCGAGCCTATGTCAGATTCGACGATTATTCGTTTCACAAATGAATTTCTGTACGGAATCGCTGTTTAGCGTGCTAGATCAGTGCATTTGTATGCAAATATGCGAAATTCGCACGGAAACTCCGATTCGGCAAGCACGACCACGATTTATTCGAGATTATGTCAGATTCGACGATTCTTCGTTTGAGAAGTGTATTTCTGTGCGGAATCGCTGTTTCGCGCGCTAGATCAGTGCATTTGCATGCAAATATACGAAATTGGCACGAAAACTCCGATTCGGCATGCACGATCACGATTTTTTCGAGCTTATGTCAGATTCGACGATTATTTGTTTCACAAATGAATTTCTGTGCGGAATCGCCGTTTCGCGGGCTAGATCAGTGCATTTGCCTGCAAACATGCCAAATTGGCACAGAAACTCCGACCCGTCAAGCACGATCACAATTTATTCGAGCCTATGTCAGATTCGACGATTATTCGTTTCACAAATGAATTTCTGTACGGAATCGCTGTTTAGCGAGCTAGATCAGTGCATTTGTTTTCAAATATGCGAAATTGGCACGGAAACTCCGATTCGGCAAGCACGTCCACGATTTATTCGGGATTATGTCAGATTCGACGATTCTTCGTTTGAGAAGTGTATTTCTGTGCGGAATCGCTGTTTCGCGCGCTAGATCAGTGCATTTGCATGCAAATATGCGAAATTGGCACGAAAACTCCGATTCGGCAAGCACGATCACGATTTATTCGAGCTTATGTCAGATTCGACGATTATTTGTTTCACAAATGAATTTCTGTGCGGAATCGCTGTTTCGCGTGCTAGATCAGTGCATTTGTATGCAGATATGCGAAATTGGCACGGAAACTCCGATTTGGCATGCACGATCACGATTTATTCGAGCTTATGTCAGATTCGACGATTCTTCGTTTCAGAAGTGTATTTCTGTGCGGAATCGCTGTTTCGCGCGCTAGATCAGTGCATTTGCATGCAAGTATGCGAAATTGGAATTGAAACTCCGACCCGGCAAGCACGATCACAATTTATGCGAGCCTATGTCAGATTCGACGATTATTCGTTTCACAAATGAATTTCTGTACGGAATCGCTGTTTAGCGAGCTAGATCAGTGCATTTGTTTTCAAATATGCGAAATTGGCACGGAAACTCCGATTCGGCAAGCACGACCACGATTTATTCGGGATTATGTCAGATTCGACGATTCTTCGTTTGAGAAGTGTATTTCTGTGCGGAATCGCTGTTTCGCGCGCTAGATCAGTGCATTTGCATGCAAATATGCGAAATTGGCACGAAAACTCCGATTCGGCAAGCACGATCACGATTTATTCGAGCTTATGTCAGATTCGACGATTATTTGTTTCACAAATGAATTTCTGTGCGGAATCGCTGTTTCGCGTGCTATATCAGTGCATTTGCATGCAAGTATGCGAAATTGGAATAGAAACTCCGACCCGGCAAGCACGATCACAATTTATTCGAGCCTATGTCAGATTCGACGATTCTTCGTTTCAGAAGTGTATTTATGTGCGGAATCGCTGTTTCGCGTGTTAGATCAGTGCATTTGCATGCAAACATTCCAAATTGGCACAGAAACTCCGATCCGCACAATCACGATCACGATTTATTCGAGCTTATGTCAGATTCGACGACTCTTCGTTTCAGAAGTGTATTTCTGTGCGTAATCGCTGTTTCGCGCGCTAGATCAGTGCATTTGCATGCAAGTATGACAAATTGGAATAGAAACTCCGACCGGCAATCACGATCACGATTTATTCGAGCTTATGTCAGATTCGACGAGTCTTCGTTTCAGAAGTGTATTTCTGTGCGGAATCGCTGTTTCGCGCGCTAGATCAGTGCATTTGCAGGCAAGTATGCCAAATTGGAATAGAAACTCCGACACGGCAAGCACGATCACAATTTATTCGAGCCTATGTCAGATTCGACGATTATTCGTTTCACAAATGAATTTCTGTACGGAATCGCTGTTTAGCGTGCTAAAATCAGTGCATTTGTATTCAAATATGCGAAATTGGCACGGAAACTCCGATTTGGCAAGCACGATCATGGTTTATTCGAGCTTATGTCAGATTCGACGATTCTTCGTTTCAGAAGTGTATTTCTGTGCGGAATCGCTGTTTCGCGTGCTATATCAGTGCATTTGCATGCAAGTATGCGAAATTGGAATTGAAACTCCGACCCGGCAAGCACGATCACAATTTATTCGAGCCTATGTCAGATTCGACGATTATTCGTTTAACAAATGAATTTCTGTACGGAATCGCTGTTTAGCGAGCTAGATCAGTGCATTTGTATTCAAATATGCGAAATTGGCACGGAAACTCCGATTCGGCAAGCACGACCACGATTTATTCGGGATTATGTCAGATTCGACGATTCTTCGTTTGAGAAGTGTATTTCTATGCGGAATCGCTGCTTCGCGTGCTAGATCAGTGCATTTGCATGCAAATATGCGAAATTGGCACGAAAACTCCGATTCGGCAAGTACGATCACGATTTATTCGAGCTTATGTCAGATTCGACGATTATTTGTTTCACAAATGAATTTCTGTGCGGAATCGCTGTTTCGCGTGCTATATCAGTGCATTTGCATGCAAGTATGCGAAATTGGAATAGAAACTCCGACCCGGCAAGCACGATCACAATTTATTCGAGCCTATGTCAGTTTCGACATTCTTCGTTTCAGAAGTGTGTTTCTGTGCGGAATCGCTGTTTCGCGCGCTAGATCAGAGCATTTGCATGCAAATATGCGAAATTGGCACGGAAACTCCGATTCGGCAAGCACGACCACGATTTATTCGGGATTATGTCAGATTCGACGATTCTTCGTTTGAGAAGTGTATTTCTGTGCGGAATCGCTGTTTCGCGTGCTATATCAGTGCATTTGCATGCAAGTATGCGAAATTGGAATAGAAACTCCGACCCGGCAAGCACGATCACAATTTATTCGAGCCTATGTCAGTTTCGACGATTCTTCGTTTCAGAAGTGTATTTCTGTGCGGAATCGCTGTTTCGCGCGCTAGATCAGTGCATTTGCATGCAAATATGCGAAATTGGCACGAAAACTCCGATTCGGCAAGCACGATCACGATTTATTCGAGCTTATGTCAGATTCGACGATTATTTGTTTCACAAATGAATTTCTGTGCGGAATCGCTGTTTCGCGTGCTAGATCAGTGCATTTGCATGCAAATATGCGAAATTGGCACGAAAACTCCGATTCGGCAAGTACGATCACGATTTATTCGAGCTTATGTCAGATTCGACGATTATTTGTTTCACAAATGAATTTCTGTGCGGAATCGCTGTTTCGCGTGCTATATCAGTGCATTTGCATGCAAGTATGCGAAATTGGAATAGAAACTCCGACCCGGCAAGCACGATCACAATTTATTCGAGCCTATGTCAGTTTCGACATTCTTCGTTTCAGAAGTGTGTTTCTGTGCGGAATCGCTGTTTCGCGCGCTAGATCAGAGCATTTGCATGCAAATATGCGAAATTGGCACGGAAACTCCGATTCGGCAAGCACGACCACGATTTATTCGGGATTATGTCAGATTCGACGATTCTTCGTTTGAGAAGTGTATTTCTGTGCGGAATCGCTGTTTCGCGTGCTATATCAGTGCATTTGCATGCAAGTATGCGAAATTGGAATAGAAACTCCGACCCGGCAAGCACGATCACAATTTATTCGAGCCTATGTCAGTTTCGACGATTCTTCGTTTCAGAAGTGTATTTCTGTGCGGAATCGCTGTTTCGCGCGCTAGATCAGTGCATTTGCATGCAAATATGCGAAATTGGCACGAAAACTCCGATTCGGCAAGCACGATCACGATTTATTCGAGCTTATGTCAGATTCGACGATTATTTGTTTCACAAATGAATTTCTGTGCGGAATCGCTGTTTCGCGTGCTATATCAGTGCATTTGCATGCAAGTATGCGAAATTGGAATTGAAACTCCGACCCGGCAAGCACGATCACAATTTATTCGAGCCTATGTCAGATTCGACGATTATTCGTTTCACAAATGAATTTCTGTACGGAATCGCTGTTTAGCGAGCTAGATCAGTGCATTTGTATTCAAATATGCGAAATTGGCACGGAAACTCCGATTCGGCAAGCACGACCACGATTTATTCGGGATTATGTCAGATTCGACGATTATTTGTTTCACAAATGAATTTCTGTGCGGAATCGCTGTTTCGCGTGCTATATCAGTGCATTTGCATGCAAGTATGCGAAATTGGAATAGAAACTCCGACCCGGCAAGCACGATCACAATTTATTCGAGCCTATGTCAGTTTCGACATTCTTCGTTTCAGAAGTGTGTTTCTGTGCGGAATCGCTGTTTCGCGCGCTAGATCAGAGCATTTGCATGCAAATATGCGAAATTGGCACGAAATCTCCGATTTGGCAAGCACGATCATGGTTTATTCGAGCTTATGTCAGATTCGACGATTATCCGTTTCACAAATGAATTTCTGTACGGAATCGCTGTTTAGCGTGCTAGATCAGTGCATTTGTATGCAAATATGCGAAATAGGTACGGAAACTCCGATTCGGCAAGCACGACCACGATTTATTCGAGCCTATGTCAGTTTCGACGATTCTTCGTTTCAGAAGTGTATTTCTGTGCGGAATCGCTGTTTCGCGCGCTAGATCAGTGCATTTGCATGCAAATATACGAAATTGGCACGAAAACTCCGATTCGGCATGCACGATCACGATTTTTTCGAGCTTATGTCAGATTCGACGATTATTTGTTTCACAAATGAATTTCTGTGCGGAATCGCCGTTTCGCGGGCTAGATCAGTGCATTTGCATGCAAACATGCCAAATTGGCACAGAAACTCCGACCCGTCAAGCACGATCACAATTTATTCGAGCCTATGTCAGATTCGACGATTATTCGTTTCACAAATGAATTTCTGTACGGAATCGCTGTTTAGCGAGCTAGATCAGTGCATTTGTTTTCAAATATGCGAAATTGGCACGGAAACTCCGATTCGGCAAGCACGTCCACGATTTATTCGGGATTATGTCAGATTCGACGATTCTTCGTTTGAGAAGTGTATTTCTGTGCGGAATCGCTGTTTCGCGCGCTAGATCAGTGCATTTGCATGCAAATATGCGAAATTGGCACGAAAACTCCGATTCGGCAAGCACGATCACGATTTATTCGAGCTTATGTCAGATTCGACGATTATTTGTTTCACAAATGAATTTCTGTGCGGAATCGCTGTTTCGCGTGCTATATCAGTGCATTTGCATGCAAGTATGCGAAATTGGAATAGAAACTCCGACCCGGCAAGCACGATCACAATTTATTCGAGCCTATGTCAGTTTCGACATTCTTCGTTTCAGAAGTGTGTTTCTGTGCGGAATCGCTGTTTCGCGCGCTAGATCAGAGCATTTGCATGCAAATATGCGAAATTGGCACGGAAACTCCGATTCGGCAAGCACGACCACGATTTATTCGGGATTATGTCAGATTCGACGATTCTTCGTTTGAGAAGTGTATTTCTGTGCGGAATCGCTGTTTCGCGTGCTATATCAGTGCATTTGCATGCAAGTATGCGAAATTGGAATAGAAACTCCGACCCGGCAAGCACGATCACAATTTATTCGAGCCTATGTCAGTTTCGACGATTCTTCGTTTCAGAAGTGTATTTCTGTGCGGAATCGCTGTTTCGCGCGCTAGATCAGTGCATTTGCATGCAAATATGCGAAATTGGCACGAAAACTCCGATTCGGCAAGCACGATCACGATTTATTCGAGCTTATGTCAGATTCGACGATTATTTGTTTCACAAATGAATTTCTGTGCGGAATCGCTGTTTCGCGTGCTAGATCAGTGCATTTGCATGCAAATATGCGAAATTGGCACGAAAACTCCGATTCGGCAAGTACGATCACGATTTATTCGAGCTTATGTCAGATTCGACGATTATTTGTTTCACAAATGAATTTCTGTGCGGAATCGCTGTTTCGCGTGCTATATCAGTGCATTTGCATGCAAGTATGCGAAATTGGAATAGAAACTCCGACCCGGCAAGCACGATCACAATTTATTCGAGCCTATGTCAGTTTCGACATTCTTCGTTTCAGAAGTGTGTTTCTGTGCGGAATCGCTGTTTCGCGCGCTAGATCAGAGCATTTGCATGCAAATATGCGAAATTGGCACGGAAACTCCGATTCGGCAAGCACGACCACGATTTATTCGGGATTATGTCAGATTCGACGATTCTTCGTTTGAGAAGTGTATTTCTGTGCGGAATCGCTGTTTCGCGTGCTATATCAGTGCATTTGCATGCAAGTATGCGAAATTGGAATAGAACCTCCGACCCGGCAAGCACGATCACAATTTATTCGAGCCTATGTCAGTTTCGACGATTCTTCGTTTCAGAAGTGTATTTCTGTGCGGAATCGCTGTTTCGCGCGCTAGATCAGTGCATTTGCATGCAAATATGCGAAATTGGCACGAAAACTCCGATTCGGCAAGCACGATCACGATTTATTCGAGCTTATGTCAGATTCGACGATTATTTGTTTCACAAATGAATTTCTGTGCGGAATCGCTGTTTCGCGTGCTATATCAGTGCATTTGCATGCAAGTATGCGAAATTGGAATTGAAACTCCGACCCGGCAAGCACGATCACAATTTATTCGAGCCTATGTCAGATTCGACGATTATTCGTTTCACAAATGAATTTCTGTACGGAATCGCTGTTTAGCGAGCTAGATCAGTGCATTTGTATTCAAATATGCGAAATTGGCACGGAAACTCCGATTCGGCAAGCACGACCACGATTTATTCGGGATTATGTCAGATTCGACGATTATTTGTTTCACAAATGAATTTCTGTGCGGAATCGCTGTTTCGCGTGCTATATCAGTGCATTTGCATGCAAGTATGCGAAATTGGAATAGAAACTCCGACCCGGCAAGCACGATCACAATTTATTCGAGCCTATGTCAGTTTCGACATTCTTCGTTTCAGAAGTGTGTTTCTGTGCGGAATCGCTGTTTCGCGCGCTAGATCAGAGCATTTGCATGCAAATATGCGAAATTGGCACGAAATCTCCGATTTGGCAAGCACGATCATGGTTTATTCGAGCTTATGTCAGATTCGACGATTATCCGTTTCACAAATGAATTTCTGTACGGAATCGCTGTTTAGCGTGCTAGATCAGTGCATTTGTATGCAAATATGCGAAATAGGTACGGAAACTCCGATTCGGCAAGCACGACCACGATTTATTCGAGCCTATGTCAGTTTCGACGATTCTTCGTTTCAGAAGTGTATTTCTGTGCGGAATCGCTGTTTCGCGCGCTAGATCAGTGCATTTGCATGCAAATATACGAAATTGGCACGAAAACTCCGATTCGGCATGCACGATCACGATTTTTTCGAGCTTATGTCAGATTCGACGATTATTTGTTTCACAAATGAATTTCTGTGCGGAATCGCCGTTTCGCGGGCTAGATCAGTGCATTTGCATGCAAACATGCCAAATTGGCACAGAAACTCCGACCCGTCAAGCACGATCACAATTTATTCGAGCCTATGTCAGATTCGACGATTATTCGTTTCACAAATGAATTTCTGTACGGAATCGCTGTTTAGCGAGCTAGATCAGTGCATTTGTTTTCAAATATGCGAAATTGGCACGGAAACTCCGATTCGGCAAGCACGTCCACGATTTATTCGGGATTATGTCAGATTCGACGATTCTTCGTTTGAGAAGTGTATTTCTGTGCGGAATCGCTGTTTCGCGCGCTAGATCAGTGCATTTGCATGCAAATATGCGAAATTGGCACGAAAACTCCGATTCGGCAAGCACGATCACGATTTATTCGAGCTTATGTCAGATTCGACGATTATTTGTTTCACAAATGAATTTCTGTGCGGAATCGCTGTTTCGCGTGCTAGATCAGTGCATTTGTATGCAGATATGCGAAATTGGCACGGAAACTCCGATTTGGCATGCACGATCACGATTTATTCGAGCTTATGTCAGATTCGACGATTCTTCGTTTCAGAAGTGTATTTCTGTGCGGAATCGCTGTTTCGCGCGCTAGATCAGTGCATTTGCATGCAAGTATGCGAAATTGGAATTGAAACTCCGACCCGGCAAGCACGATCACAATTTATTCGAGCCTATGTCAGATTCGACGATTATTCGTTTCACAAATGAATTTCTGTACGGAATCGCTGTTTAGCGAGCTAGATCAGTGCATTTGTTTTCAAATATGCGAAATTGGCACGGAAACTCTGATTCGGCAAGCACGACCACGATTTATTCGGGATTATGTCAGATTCGACGATTCTTCGTTTGAGAAGTGTATTTCTGTGCGGAATCGCTGTTTCGCGCGCTAGATCAGTGCATTTGCATGCAAATATGCGAAATTGGCACGAAAACTCCGATTCGGCAAGCACGATCACGATTTATTCGAGCTTATGTCAGATTCGACGATTATTTGTTTCACAAATGAATTTCTGTGCGGAATCGCTGTTTCGCGTGCTATATCAGTGCATTTGCATGCAAGTATGCGAAATTGGAATAGAAACTCCGACCCGGCAAGCACGATCACAATTTATTCGAGCCTATGTCAGATTCGACGATTATTCGTTTAACAAATGAATTTCTGTACGGAATCGCTGTTTAGCGAGCTAGATCAGTGCATTTGTATTCAAATATGCGAAATTGGCACGGAAACTCCGATTCGGCAAGCACGACCACGATTTATTCGGGATTATGTCAGATTCGACGATTCTTCGTTTGAGAAGTGTATTTCTATGCGGAATCGCTGCTTCGCGTGCTAGATCAGTGCATTTGCATGCAAATATGCGAAATTGGCACGGAAACTCCGATTCGGCAAGCACGACCACGATTTATTCGGGATTATGTCAGATTCGACGATTCTTCGTTTGAGAAGTGTATTTCTATGCGGAATCGCTGCTTCGCGTGCTAGATCAGTGCATTTGCATGCAAATATGCGAAATTGGCACGAAAACTCCGATTCGGCAAGTACGATCACGATTTATTCGAGCTTATGTCAGATTCGACGATTATTTGTTTCACAAATGAATTTCTGTGCGGAATCGCTGTTTCGCGTGCTATATCAGTGCATTTGCATGCAAGTATGCGAAATTGGAATAGAAACTCCGACCCGGCAAGCACGATCACAATTTATTCGAGCCTATGTCAGTTTCGACATTCTTCGTTTCAGAAGTGTGTTTCTGTGCGGAATCGCTGTTTCGCGCGCTAGATCAGAGCATTTGCATGCAAATATGCGAAATTGGCACGGAAACTCCGATTCGGCAAGCACGACCACGATTTATTCGGGATTATGTCAGATTCGACGATTCTTCGTTTGAGAAGTGTATTTCTGTGCGGAATCGCTGTTTCGCGTGCTATATCAGTGCATTTGCATGCAAGTATGCGAAATTGGAATAGAAACTCCGACCCGGCAAGCACGATCACAATTTATTCGAGCCTATGTCAGTTTCGACGATTCTTCGTTTCAGAAGTGTATTTCTGTGCGGAATCGCTGTTTCGCGCGCTAGATCAGTGCATTTGCATGCAAATATGCGAAATTGGCACGAAAACTCCGATTCGGCAAGCACGATCACGATTTATTCGAGCTTATGTCAGATTCGACGATTATTTGTTTCACAAATGAATTTCTGTGCGGAATCGCTGTTTCGCGTGCTAGATCAGTGCATTTGCATGCAAATATGCGAATTGGCACGAAAACTCCGATTCGGCAAGTACGATCACGATTTATTCGAGCTTATGTCAGATTCGACGATTATTTGTTTCACAAATGAATTTCTGTGCGGAATCGCTGTTTCGCGTGCTATATCAGTGCATTTGCATGCAAGTATGCGAAATTGGAATAGAAACTCCGACCCGGCAAGCACGATCACAATTTATTCGAGCCTATGTCAGTTTCGACATTCTTCGTTTCAGAAGTGTGTTTCTGTGCGGAATCGCTGTTTCGCGCGCTAGATCAGAGCATTTGCATGCAAATATGCGAAATTGGCACGGAAACTCCGATTCGGCAAGCACGACCACGATTTATTCGGGATTATGTCAGATTCGACGATTCTTCGTTTGAGAAGTGTATTTCTGTGCGGAATCGCTGTTTCGCGTGCTATATCAGTGCATTTGCATGCAAGTATGCGAAATTGGAATAGAAACTCCGACCCGGCAAGCACGATCACAATTTATTCGAGCCTATGTCAGTTTCGACGATTCTTCGTTTCAGAAGTGTATTTCTGTGCGGAATCGCTGTTTCGCGCGCTAGATCAGTGCATTTGCATGCAAATATGCGA